>NC_083773.1:35377273-35677273 GCF_963514075.1 Conger conger
TTTTAGCTAATGGGCAGCGACTAATCCCAAGAACTGTTGTCATTTTCTACACCGGGTTTGAGACGGATGATACCTGTTGTATTCACCCCCCTTTGTAACCGGTCTTCAGTTCTTAGGTGTCTGCTTGTCCCTCTGTTACTGCCGTGTTTACCTTTTTACAGTGAGTGAGGTGCACCCAGGAAGATCTTTCAGCAATTCTTACTGCTATGGGCGTGGTCAACAGCACCTGATATGGTCCTTTCCACCAGGGCGACGCCCAGGTTTTCCTCAATGTCTTTTACCACCACCCAGTCTCACCACTGGATCGTCTTCTGGTTCTACTGGCTTCTGTCGGGGTTAAGACACAACTGATAACAGTTTTTTTGTTCCAACATTGCCCTCATGTGATCTACCAGGGTCTAGTCATCTGCTGGTTTCATTATCTTTCCAAATATGGCCATAATATATGGTTTCCAATGTACTATCTCAAATGGGGAGAGACCTCTGTCCTTTCAGAATTCTCTTGCTTAACGCTACCAGGGGGAGACAGTGAGTCCAATTATTTCTCGTCTCTTGCATCATTTCGCGCCATTTCCCTTTGATAGTGCCATCCGTTCTTTCCACCATTCCTGCTGACTGAGGGTGATAGGCACAGTGGTTTTTGAGTTCTATGTCCAATTGCTTACCAATATGTGCAATGACCATGTTTACAAATTCTGGTCCATTGTCACTGAATAATCTTTGTGGCACGCCGTGCCTTGGAATGATTTCCCTGCACAATGCTTTTGCCATCGTTATGGCATCTGCGTGTGCTGCAGGGAAAATTTCCACCCATCCGGAATATGGGCAAATCATCGCCAAGCAATATTTCTGGCCTTCGCTTGGTGTAGGGGAGATTAAATCCATCATCCAAAACTGGAACAGATATTCAGCTCCTGGGATCTTTCCCGGTTTTGGTTTACACATCCCCTGTGGGTTGTTTTTGATGCAAATCAAACACTTTTTACAAACATTTTGTGAGTAAGTTGTATATCCGAATGCTGAAAACACTTGTCTGACTTGGTCTACCATCCCTCCTTTTGAGACATGGGTCTTCTCCTGACTCAATTCAGAAACCAAGTCAAATACATGTCTTGGAAGTACTCTGAGCCCTCCCAGAGTCCAGTATCTTTGTTCAATTTACAGTTATGAATCTATCCCAGAATCTTTTTTTCTGGTTCTAGTGTTTGTTTTTGCATATCCTGTTATTTTTCCAGATCCAAATCAATGTGTTGTTCTGTTTTATGTGGCACAACAGAGATTGTGTGTGATGCAGCTTTTTTTTGCTGCTTCATCAGTCTTTTGCCCAGCATTACCCCCAAATGTTTGAGTCAAGACCAAGGTCATGCATCCATTTCTGCTGAAATGGTTTACTTCCGTCTGGGTTTTCCAGCACTGCCGAGCCAACTAACGGTCGCTTTACTTTCGTAAAGGCTTCTTCCGCCTCAGGTGTCCATCGGACATTCTCCTGGGCTGTCATAGGCCTGGTGTATATGAGGTCAGTCAGTGGTTGGGTCAGTTCCACATAGTTACAGATCCATGCTCTGCAGTAATTTACCATTCCTAAAAATGACATCACTTGCTGTTTGGTTTGTAGTTTTGGTGCATTTAGGATGGCCGTTTTTCTACCATCCTCCAGGCGTTTACCATTCTGGGAAATTAGATGGCCCAAATATTTTACCTCCGGTTTCCACAATTGCAGTTTGCCCTTGCTGAACTTGTGTTCTTGCTCTGCGAGGAAGTTTAGACACGCCAAAGTATCCTTTTTGCAGGTCTCCTTATCAGAGGGACAAATGAGAATGTAATCCACATACAACATCATTTGACTGCCCCCCTGCGGTTCGAATTTTGCCATATTTGCCGCCATCTCTTGTGAGAAAATGGTGGGCGATTCACAGAAACCTTGCGGGCACCGAGTGTAAGTCCATCTTTTTCCCTCGAATGCAAACCAAAACTGGCGTTCTTTTGCAACCGGTATCGAGAAGAATGCATTTGCCAGGTCAATCACCGAGAAGAACCCTGATTCTGGTCACAGGTCATTCAGCAGAGTATGTGGATCTGGAACTATGGGAGCTCTTGGACTGATCGCCTTGTTTACAGCTTGCAGGTCTTGCACCATCCTCCTGTTCCTCACTGACACACCCTCCCGTATTCCCACCCCCATCCATTTTCTTGTTCCGCTTTCCCTCACGGATTTGTCTCTCAAAGTGGGTGGCGTGAGTCTTTGCAGGGGCTAAGCCGCCTGTTGCCCATGTTATCAGATGTTGTTTCACCAGCCTTGTTATCTCTAGTAGTAGTTTCATGCCAATTGGCTACTCGAGAGCAGTTGGCATGCGCTGCATAGACCTGTCTGAGCCTGTCCTGCAGTCCCCTTATCGGGCTCTAGTAGGGTCTGCAGCTGGTCCAGGAGGATCTTGATAAGGGACAACTTGGTTTTGGTGAGTGGGTTCCAGGCGCCCTGCACCTGACACCACTCAATGCCCAACATCACTCTCATACATGATTCCAATTCCACCAGATTTGGTCTGTAACTTTGTATCAATTGTCTGATACAATCTTCTGGTCCCTCTGTAGGGTGTCCATCACCTTTTTATATCTTGCTGGGTCCATGGTCTATAGACACACTGAGTCCAATGCATGGACTGTCAGTCGGACAGTTATCAGAATTTAATGATTTGCCGGGTGGCGCCAGCGGGTATATGGTTGGGTTGCCGAATCCGCCTTCCGGCAGTGTGGGGTATAAGTTACCCACTGGCCCAGCCGGAGACAGACTCGGAAGCAATTTAGGTACAGTCCCAGAATACGGTGGTGGCATATTCTGGGGAGGGTTAACCCAAAAATCTCCTTAAGTGATTGATTGATTGATTGATTTTATTCAATGTATAGTTCTAAGAATACATGGAACAGAGGACATGCATCCCAAACTTCATCAAGGATAAAAACACAATAAAGTCACAGACTTGTTTCCATTGTGGTCCTTGGTCGAGGACAGACAAACAAAACAACAAGGAACAGGCACAATAGGCACAAAGGAAGATAAGACTATGAAAGCTGTAAGTACTTTACAATGCTAAAATATTAAGACAATGATAAATACAAAGGTAAAATACTAAAATACTAAAACAATACTAATTACTAAAAGTGATACATAAGACTATAGTTAAAAAAAATAAATAAATAAAAAATAAAAAGTACCTAAAACACCATGTTACTAAGAGACATTTTCTCTGAGCCAGGACTTTACTTTGGTCTTAAAGGAGTGCACACTGGATACACTTTTGATCTCGAGGGGCAGCATGTTCCAGTTGACAGTTCCACTAAACCTGAACGAGTTTTTGCCCATGTTGGTTTTAAACCTGGGCAGGCAAAGATCAGCAACACTGGCTCTTGTATGGTGATCATGAGTGTCACCACATCTCTTAAGATAATCCTTAAGATACATGGGGGCCCTGTTGTTACATATGTTGTGGACCATGCTAAGCTGCAACTGGACTGCCCTGGCATCTATGGGGAGCCAGCCAAGCTGCTTAAAGTGCTCTTTCCCTATATGGTCTGTAGGGGTCCTCGCACGGGACTCCAAATTATGTAGGGTCCTCGCACGGGCCGCCAAATAACGCAGGGATTTTACTCTCTACGAAACCGGGGCGCCAGTTAAACGTTGTGTAGCAGTATAACTGCAAAAAGTAATCAGTCTCATAAAATTACTATTATCAGGAATATCTAACCACAAATTTAGTATTTTAATTAATAATTAAAATAACCAATACTAATGATTAAACATACCGATAACCTGAAGGTTGGAAGTTCTTCGAAAGACTGCTTTAACTCGGCTCTCATGTCTATGCGATTCCAAAACGGACACCGGGGTTTAATAAAATATATTTATTAAACAAACATACAAACACATAACAGATAAACTAACGGGAAGTTAGTAAGGAAATTTAGTTTGGTATGTGTGTGTGCGTGTGTGTGCGTGTGTGTGGCGCGCGCAAGCGCGCGTGTCGCTAGAGTTCTGGGTGTGGTAATGAGTTAGAGTTAGCTGTGAGAAGGGACTACTTGCGTAGTTTTACTCTATATATGCGCAAAAGACGGCGAATCAATTCACGTACATATATATGTAGCTAACCAAACACATTACAATGGTTGGATGGTAAATATTGAAACACAGATTCACAAAAACAGTTAAGACTAAACTAAACACTGGCTATGCCTGAATGTTTGTTTTCTTACTGAGTCCATACGCATTGCTGGATCCAAAAGACATGCTGTCCTTGTAGAAGCGGCGATGGTGCTGTGAATGGTGTCCGAGCGCGTTGTCGTCTGATCCGCTGGTCCTTTTCCAGGTGTAAAAGTTCGTTGCTGTTTCGTTGTTGGGCTTTATTGGGGTAAACTGATGTAGCGTTCCGCGTACAACAATTTCCACTCACTATAGGCCACGTAGTTACCGCGAGGTAACTGGGTGTGTCCGTAGGCCTGGTAGTGCGCTGTGCAGCATTCAGCCTCTGTCCGAGTCTCGGAGCAGATGAGCTGAAGCGACTGGCCAAAAGGGGTGCGTCGAAGAGAAGAAGCAGAAGAACAGAAGAAGCAGAAGAGAGATCCCAAGAACGTGTCTTGCTCTTATACGGGACCGTTTATTGCTCCCGCCATTACGGGATTGGCTGAACCAAGTTAGACGTCATTCGTGGTGGACGTCGCAGAATTTTCCTGTGGGAATGTGGAAGTTGTAGTCCCTACATCCCCCCTGTGGTCTCAGGATGCGGCTGAAGCCAGTGTTCCTTGAGAGCACAAAAGTCAGTTCACAGTCCACAGGTCAAGTACATTGGGTCGGTAGCACAGTTCACAATTGACTGACAAACATCCAGGCATTTATCAACAATTAACTAAACTGGTCTAAAACACATGATACAAACAATGTGAAACACTAAGGTCGAACAGTGAATACATTGTCACAAAACATAAGAAACCTTGGTGAAAGGGTTAGTCGTTTTGTTAGTTCAGGTGTTTTGTTAGTTATTGGATGGTGTCCAGAAGGTGGAGCACCAACAGGAATGACCCAGCCATGAAAATGTTCAGATGATGTAGGGGTCTAGGATGGAGAGGCTGTAGCCTTTTTGGAAGTCTTGTTCAGACTGACCAATTGTTCTAGTCCCTACAGTCAGGTTGCTGACGAGGGTTGTCATCTGAAATATGTGGGGGCATTTTCAAATTAGGGCAGCTTTCTGTATCCAAGCTTAACCTTATGGCTGTGTCATCAGGAAGGAAATGGAGAGGTGGTCTCATTTCTAAATGATGTGGTAAGCTCACAAGTGGTCTTGTCTTGCTTGGGGAAGAGGTGGAGTAAGGCACACTGGGGTGTGGCAATATACTTGTAAAGATTACCCTGTAGTTTCTACATGCAATACTTTGCGATGGTTCAGTAGGTGTAGAAAGAAGCAATGAACGTTTACGAGTTATAACAGGTGTTGGATTTGATTCTACAGCACCTACTTGCGATCTGCGTTTGCTGCTGCTACATGCAAATCTAAGTGGCTGCTATAAACTACCTGTTTATTTTGCCACCTCCCTTTGGTAGGAAAGGTGTGCAAAAGAAAGTGGTCAAAGCTTCAGCTGGGAGTCTGCCTGTGAGGAGACCACGGCTATAGATCAGTCTTATTCAGTCTTTTGATGGAGGTTGAACAAGACCAGATAGCTCTTTGGAGTGGTTACTCAAGGCATACACACTACTGAACAAAGGTTAGAGGCTTTAGTTGTCCTCAGAGGAACTGAAGAAGCTCTCTTCAGACAAGGTATCTTCCCTATCAGAGTCATGCTGGTGACTCTGAGGCTTGGGCCTACCGGGTCGGTCTTCTCTCCAATTCCGGCTGGAATCAGAGTGTGAGAAGCGACCACGGTGGCTCTTAACCGGGAACTTACTCACATGCCGTTGTTTTGAGCCATTAGACTTTAATGGGGCAACTTGGGAAGTGCCGGCGGGCTTGGTTGGAACAACGTGCTTAGCTGTTTCCAATACCTCGTTCCTGGGCACAATCCTTAAAGTGTCCCAGACCATTTGGGCTTCATTCCTTAATTCAAGGGCTGAGTGTTGGCCCCTTGAAAACAGTGAAACATGAGTTCGGACGCAGGGGTGCAGGTTGTGCACAAAAAGGGATTTGAAGGCTTGATCTTCATCTAAGCCTGGTCCGTTTCTGCCCTGGAAAAATGCATGTTTAAGTCGTTGGTAAAAGTCTTTTGGTCGTTCTGTACGGCTATGTTTAACCTCCACAGATTTGATCATGGCTGTGGCCTGATCAAACCATGGCAGGTACTCAGCTACCAACGCTTCACAAACCTTGGGATAGCTGGAACGAACCTGTGGTGGAAGTTGTTCCATAAATGTATGGATCTCTCTGGTAGAGGTTTTCCATACAAGTCGGACCTTTTCTCGATCGGTTGCCCTGGGCAGATCCGAGAGACAGTTGTCAACTTCTCTCAAGTAACTCTGAATGTTAAATTTGGAGTCCTTGGGGTCAAATGTGTGGACATACTTCGCCATGGCCTCTAGCTCCTCAAAGCGAAGACCCTGTGAAGTTGCACTCGTCTGCCTGTTTGGAGAAGGAGAGACTGAAATCACATTTGAATGTGAATGCGTTTCATGCGGAGCTCGACGTCCTCGGTTTGGTTTAGGGGGTGGAGCTACAAAACAGTCATTCTCACAATGGTTGGCAGAAGGTGAATTGTCGCTGTCAGTGTACTGAACAGAGCTGTCACCTATCCTCTCAGTTATAAAGGGAAAGCTAGCGGGATTAGCGTTGCTTTTTGTGTGCCCAATTAATAACGTTAGATCTCCTCTACCGTGTCCACGGGAGGGTTCCCTGACCTCCTCACGAGAGGGGTGGGCATGGAAGGTGCAGTCCTGTACTTGCCTGACTGTTTCTCCCTTGCGGAGATGGACCACCGTTGGGATGGAGTCCCCCCTTTCCCTCTCCAGGGAAGAGGTGGGCAAACCATTGCATGGGTGGTCAACAGCACTGCAATCTGAGGAGACTGACGAGTGTCCATCAGAGCAAGTTGTGGAACCGGGATCTGACAAACCCGAATCAATTTGTGACCCCCCTTCCCCTGCCTTGTGGTGTAAGGAGGAAGCAGGAGAAGCTGGAGTTGGGCAAGCCTGAGAAAGCAGGCTTACAGAAGAGAGTGGATGCAGTAGCTTGTGGCATCTACTCTTCAACTGAAATAATTCCTCTCTGTAGGAACAAAGATCTGATTCGGCTGAATGCAGATCACGCAAGTATTGTACTGCTTTCTTGCCAACAGTTTGAAGCTCAAGTAAAACACTGGTGTGTTGTCCTTTGAGGTATGCCATCTCTGATTCTAAGTTTTTGTTGCTCTGAAGAGCAAGACTAATCTGTCTGGCAAAATTCAAGACCAGACAACTTAGAATTGGGTCTTTTGACTGGGTGGGGGAGTGACCTTTCTCGTTGATTAAGGAGAACATTTCTTTCCTACAATCAGTGAGGTTCATCTGATTCAGGAAAGCTACGTAGCCAGGTGCTAAACCTTGGGCTAAAAAGGAAAGGTACTCATCAATAGATATGGGTTCCATATCTCACGCCAAATAAAGCTAAAAGCTGAATCAGTAACTTAAGAGGGTACTCTTGAAGTTAACTATTTCACAAGGGCCTTGAGCTCCTAAAAGTTGGCAATGAATTGTTCACCAAAATCACAATCCAACATACAAATTGTGATGAAGGATAAAGAATTTAAAACGCTCTTTGAATATTCTCTAACTATAGTACAAGGTAGCTATAGCATCACACAGGGACTCGAGTTGCACTAGCGGTACTGCAATGCAACAACAGCAAAATGAACAAACATATGGCGGATATTCAGACCGTAAAATAGGAACTGTGATGCTGATCACATTAATCCTAAATACCAGAATGTGATTGGTTGAAATTACAATTAAATTTGGATTTAAATGTAAAATTCAATTAATTATTAAAATTACTTTGACAAAGTAATTATAATTAATAATACAGTGCGGCTAATAATACTATTATTGATAATACGTATTATACCGGAAGGTAAATGCCAATCAACAAACTACCGTGTAAGATTACGAATGTAATGCCACAATGTTACACGAGGGGGCAGTATATTGAGAAAGCGGCTCATGCAGGCTTTCAAAAATGGTACAAGGGTGACATCTAGCGGTATTTTCAAAAAATTGCACTGGTGGCAATTTAGCTGAGAAAGAATGCCGAGAATTCGTTCTGGAGTCACGTGACATGAGCCAAAGCTCGTCTTTCTCACGCAGAGCTCCAAATTAGGAAGGGGAATTCGTTATGAAGTCACAAGACATGAAATTTGAGCCAAAGCTAGTCTTCCTCACACGGGGCACCAAAATATGTAGGGGTCCTCGCACGGGACTCCAAATTATGTAGGGTCCTCGCACGGGCCGCCAAATAACGCAGGGATTTTACTCTCTACGAAACCGGGGCGCCAGTTAAACGTTGTGTAGCAGTATAACTGCAAAAAGTAATCAGTCTCATAAAATTACTATTATCAGGAATATCTAACCACAAATTTAGTATTTTAATTAATAATTAAAATAACCAATACTAATGATTAAACATACCGATAACCTGAAGGTTGGAAGTTCTTCGAAAGACTGCTTTAACTCGGCTCTCATGTCTATGCGATTCCAAAACGGACACCGGGGTTTAATAAAATATATTTATTAAACAAACATACAAACACATAACAGATAAACTAACGGGAAGTTAGTAAGGAAATTTAGTTTGGTATGTGTGTGTGCGTGTGTGTGCGTGTGTGTGGCGCGCGCAAGCGCGCGTGTCGCTAGAGTTCTGGGTGTGGTAATGAGTTAGAGTTAGCTGTGAGAAGGGACTACTTGCGTAGTTTTACTCTATATATGCGCAAAAGACGGCGAATCAATTCACGTACATATATATGTAGCTAACCAAACACATTACAATGGTTGGATGGTAAATATTGAAACACAGATTCACAAAAACAGTTAAGACTAAACTAAACACTGGCTATGCCTGAATGTTTGTTTTCTTATTGAGTCCATACGCATTGCTGGATCCAAAAGACATGCTGTCCTTGTAGAAGCGGCGATGGTGCTGTGAATGGTGTCCGAGCGCGTTGTCGTCTGATCCGCTGGTCCTTTTCCAGGTGTAAAAGTTCGTTGCTGTTTCGTTGTTGGGCTTTATTGGGGTAAACTGATGTAGCGTTCCGCGTACAACAATTTCCACTCACTATAGGCCACGTAGTTACCGCGAGGTAACTGGGTGTGTCCGTAGGCCTGGTAGTGCGCTGTGCAGCATTCAGCCTCTGTCCGAGTCTCGGAGCAGATGAGCTGAAGCGACTGGCCAAAAGGGGTGCGTCGAAGAGAAGAAGCAGAAGAACAGAAGAAGCAGAAGAGAGATCCCAAGAATGTGTCTTGCTCTTATACGGGACCGTTTATTGCTCCCGCCATTACGGGATTGGCTGAACCAAGTTAGACGTCATTCGTGGTGGACGTCGCAGAATTTTCCTGTGGGAATGTGGAAGTTGTAGTCCCTACAGGTCTCTAGGAGATAGACCCAGGACTAGCCTAATTAGTTTGTTTTGTGAAACTTGAAGTTTGTCTTTGAGGGCTTTTGACAGGCCTCCATACCACGAGCTGATGGCATAGTCAAAACAGCATAAAACTAGAGAGCTAGCCAACAAATACAGGCTAGCTGCATCTAGGAAAGGAGCTTTTCTGGCTAAAAATTTGGTTCTACCATTGACCTTACTAATGGTCTTGAGAGCCATGGTTTCACCACCCAGGCTGCTGTCCAAGATACAACCCAGATAGCTCACTGAGTTTTTAGCAGGGAAGATCTGGCCTCCAAGGACAATATCAGGTGATGATAAACGGCTCAACCTGGGTTTAGAGCCAAATAAAATATACTCAGTTTTGGCCATGTGGAGGGACAGCTTGTTATCAGTGAGCCATGACTTGATATTATCAAATTCTGCAGATAAAGTGGCCTGAAGATTGGACACATTCTTATCGGAAGCCAAAATGGCTGAGTCGTCTGCGTAAAGGAACAAATTTGAATTACAAGCAGCTTGTAGATCGTTTATAAATATTAAAAACAGCAAAGGGCCTAGGACACTTCCTTGTGGGACCCCACACTTCACAGGCAGTGGTCTAGAAAGATGGCCGAGACATTCAATCTTTTGGTCCCTGTCTGACAGGTAGGAGACAAACCATTTAAGGCCTAAGGAGCTCAGGCCAAGAGCCGTAAGCTTGTCAAAAAGCAGGTTATGGTCGACTGTGTGAAAGGCCTTCTGAAGGTCAATTAAAATCAAGCCACAAATTTTACCGGCATCCATCTCTGATCGAATAAAATCAGTGAGGAAAAGAAGACAGGAGTCAGTTGAATGGGACTTCCTGAAACCAGATTGAAAAGTGTACAGAAGTTTGGACTCGCTTATAAAATCATAAAGCTGCTCGTGGACTACTTTCTCCGGGAAGTGATCCGGGAAGAGGTCTTTACTCAGGAGTCCCAGACTCCCCCGTGCAAGGTTTCAGGTTTGGTATTCAGTGAGAGTCGAAGTAAAGATCTTGGGATACCGGACGAGCCCCCAAGTTATGTTCGATGCAAATCTGCAATACAATAAAAGCTCTGCACAAGTGAGAGTTTAACAGCTTCATACAATATGCATATCAGATCCAGCGCTTCCAACGCTGAGAACAATGCCTTATACTTTGTTACAACTTATATAAATATGCTGTTGCTGAGGAGAGTGGGGCAGTCCCTGTCTCCCTCCAGTCAGCAGCCAGCACATGCACCAAGAGAAACTATTCTAAGCTCAGGGGTTAATCCAGTGTGGCCCCCTCCTTCGTGGTTAGGTGGGCTCCTGTTTTTCTGCAAGCTTGTGATGATATTTGAAACAAATGTTTCTGATTCTCTTATCTTACTGGTATTCATGCCCTATGACACAAATTTGCTCACGTTGATACAGTTCAGTAGAAATTTCCAGTGGTAGACAGCTTCTCTCTGCACATTAGTAGAAGTGGGCACATATTAATGCTTTGCACAAATTACACAGCTAATGCCATCTGAGCTATATTCCGTGACCCAATTTAAATTTTCCAACAGTCTCACTCTGGATCAGCTCGATTTAAGCAACCATGAACTGCGCATATAAACCTGTGTTATCGCTGTATTTGTATCCTTTCTCGTTCACCTGAAATGTAAAAAAACTATATTTTTGGAGGAAAAATGCATTGAGTTCTATGGCAAGGTTGCCCTCCACGAGTCATGGTCGCGTGGTTTGTGATGTGTATTAAAAACGATCTATAGGCCTTTAGGCATCATTTCGTAAAATGTGTTAATGTATCCCTAAGCTCCTCGTACTGTGGAATCATATTTGGAATCCCCATACCCTCTGAACTGCACAGCCTATTCTACTTCCATCCATGTGGACTTTCTAATTTACCTGCTAGTTTAATACCTGAACTGTCTAATTTCATAGGCCAGCGGATGGGCGTCCCCCAACAGCTCATCCCAAGATTTTTCTTTTCTCGCCACTGTTTGAGGGAGTTGTTTACCTTATATGCTATTTGAGGGCTTAGGGCTGATATTTCCTATTTTTTCTTCCCTTCTGTTACTTTGTAAAGTGTCCTTGGGACAGTCTGTTGTGAAAAGCGCTATACAAATACAATTGACCATTGAGTTGGTGATGTTCTATCAATAAATTAATACATATGTCTTAAAATGTATGTCTTAACTAATTCATCAAGGCTAGCGACAGTCAACAAATCAGAATTGTAGTTGACTGCAATACAGAAGACGAATTTGAAAACATACACAACGATAGACACAGGTTGAAGTGCTGTGGCACTTCACAGATTAGATCAATTTTCACAAGGGGTTGCCACATAAAAGGGCAAAACTATATGTAAATGCTCATTATTCATTTTCAGAGATTACAGAATGCACAATGTTCGTAAGTAATGAGAATGTATTTTTTATTTAAACATTTTAACGTTAAACATACAAAATATTGTACAAAAGAAGGTAGTGGAATAAAGTAAACATGTTAAGAGTTATGTAAGAGTTATTATTGCTTAACTGGGTACATCTTAATTGGATAGTTTAGCCTGTACATTATCTTTACTATTCTTTCACTCTTGGGTTTCTTGTCTAGTCGAAGCACAACAAATTGGAGCCACTGATGGTCTGTGGCCATTCCCCTATGGAAGTATGTACCACAAGATTCATGAATCCAAATCTAATAGTCTATAATCATACGCGTTTTTCGTATGGAGTATATTTCAGCACACATTGGCACGCGCAGATTGTAATATGTTGTACCATAACTCGAAAATGACACCAGTGTTAACTGGTAATAAACCTAAATTGATTAGAATATGCTCACAAGTGGCAGCATTTAAATAAATTAAAAAATTCAAATAGAAATGGATATAGTCCTCTTATTTCAGGTTCAATCACTTCAGCGCTCTATACTTTTTAATGGGCTCGTGACTGTTCTGTGGTTCGTACGGAAGCGATCGTTTGCTGAATAAAATTAAAATGCTCTGGAAACATGAGGCCACTAATTAACTCCACTATACCTTGAATTCGCTCATGTCTCATGGGAAGGGTTTAGGACGAGGGACCACGAAATAGACTGTGAAGTTTTCACTGAATAGTATTAACAGAGCTGTGAAGTCAGGGTGCCAATGGAGTATATGGTCAGGTCCAATCCTCTTGATGTTGTCGAGGAATAATCTGCAGCACCACGATGTTGCTGTGAAGTTCTCACTGTGATGTACCCACTGAAATAGTTAACATTTTATGGTTTTACCATAACTAAAGATGCAAACTCACGGTGGACTACAACTACTTAATCTGGCTCTATCTGATAGACATACATATCTTAAGGATGACAGCCTTTAATGGACCAGTTGTGTCTGCTCTTTTTTTGCCAACGTTGTTTAATATTGGATAATATAATCCACAATGGGTATTAACTGCACCACTGCTAAATTCTAACTGGTCCCATTTTGTCTTGCCTTAAAGAAGCAAAAATGGACAAAGGCAACACTCAATAGAGTCCTGGAGAAGGAGAAGAAGGAGAAGGTG
Source organism: Conger conger (assembly GCF_963514075.1). Lineage (NCBI taxonomy): Eukaryota > Metazoa > Chordata > Actinopteri > Anguilliformes > Congridae > Conger > Conger conger. The sequence continues at coordinate 35,390,419 of NC_083773.1, forward strand.
GAGGAGAGAAGGCGAGCGGAAGAACAGAAGATGAGGAAGGAACAGAAAAGAAAGATTGCTGAAAGAGGCAGGCAAGAGGAAGAGGAAAAAAGACACAAGAAGGAACTGGAAATAGCAGCAAAGGAGGGAGAGAGAATGAAGATGGAGGAGCAGAGAAAAAGACAAAAGCAGAGGAAACAAGTGCAGGAGGAGAAGAACAGGCAGGTGAAGGAAAACCTGGTGAGAGAAAATGAAAGGAGGACTGATGAAGTGGAGAGAAGACAAATGGAGGCCAGAAAGCAGATAAAGAGGGAACAGGAAAAGAAGAAAGGCCTCGAGAGGGACAGAAAAGAAAAGGAGACGGCAGAGGAGAAATGGCAAGCTGAGAATGAGCGGAGGAAAAGGGAGGATGAGCAGAAGAGAAAACGAAGGGACAGAGAGATACAGGAGATTGAGAGAGTGATGGAAAAGACAGAAAGGATGAAGCAAGCTGAAGAACAGGAGGAACTGGAAAGGATCATTCAGAAGCGGGCAGAGAGAGAGAAGGAAGCCCAGGATAAAAAGAAAGAAAATGAGCCGTTGAAGGGAAAAATGCAGGAGAAGATATTCCTGGAAAAGATGAGGAAGGAGAAGGAGAAGAACGGGAGGAAGCGAGTGGAGGGAGACATGAGGAGAGAACTGTTGGAGAGGAAAATGTTTGAGAAGCACAGGAAGGAGCAAGAACAGGAGGAGAAAATTAGATCCAAGTGCGATCCAAGGAGCAGGTGAAGAAACTCCGAGAGAAGAGGAAGGTGTTGAAAGCAATGGCGTAGGCGATAGGGCAGCTGGAGGCGCAGAGATTGAGGGAAAGGCCGGAGAAAAGGAAGAAGGATAGGATAGAAAAATAGTCAGGTCTTGTGTCAGGCAGGGGTGCCCTCTAGCATCTCTCCTGTACGTCATCTACCTGGAACCGTTCCTCCAGGCCATCAGGGCCAATCCAGGTGTGGTGGGCTATCCACTACCTGGAGCTGGGGGGGGAACGGTTGAAGGCGATGGCGTACATGGACGACATTTCCATCGTCGCCTCAGATAGTCGGTCCATTGCTTGTGCCACCAAGGTGTTGGACGACTTCTGTGTGGCCACTGGCGCCCTGGTCAACCGGGACAAGAGTGAACTGTTTCTGTCTCCACATTGGAGCGAGGAGCTGACCGTTTCCTTCCCTGTACCTAGGAATACCATCAAGCTCCTGGGGGTGACCTTCCTGGCTGACGGAGGAGGGAGAACCAGCTGGGAGGGAGCCCTTCGCCACGTCCAAAATAAAATCAGGAGCTGGAGTGCACTGCCCTTGACCTGGGCAAATATGACACAAGTGTCTTACTAACAAATAAAAAGACATTGCCTGGATGACAGCCCATAGGTGTCTCCCCACTAGAACATTTATGTATCGCCCCCCACAGATGCACTGACTCAGAACACATCTACCATTTGTTCTGGGAGTGCTCCGTGGCCAGGCGGGTCTGGGGCCTTGTTTGTTCCTCTGTCTCCCTTAGCAGGTGCCTGCCTAGGTCCTCCCCGATGGCTGAGGGCATCCTCTACGGTCCGCCGGCAGGGTGCAAGACCACCGATCTCCAGCGTCAGTGGAGGATCATTAACACCGTGAAGCAGGTCCTGTGGGAGACGAGGAACATCAAGGTCTACCAAAAGACATCTGTAGACCTTTGTGTTATTGAATGTGTTTTAAGATTTTTAAATTGTAAAGGACTTAAAAACCACTCTACAATATCAAACTATCTACTTGAAACAAAGGCGTACCTGCATTTATTTTTCTACTGACAATCGTACGGAGGAATATATTGAACTCTTTAAAAATTCTACAGAGAGGAAAATAAAAGAAACACAGGAAGTGCAAAAAAGATTAGAGCAATGGAAAAGGACAGAGTAGACGAAAGAAAATCTGGAGAGGGAGAAGAAAATGAAAGACAAAGTCGAGAAGATGAAGAGAGAGAAGGAAAGGAAAACTCAGGAGGAGAGAAAAGCTATCAAATCCAAAAAAGTATCATTTGTGTCTTCTGATGAAAAAAATTCTGTTTAAAAACAACTTTAATGAAAAAACATTTCATGCAGGTTTCCTTTACATATATTAGATTTTTTTATGTTATTCTTGCATGTACATTTAGAAATTTAAAAAAAGAAAGAAAAAGAAAGTCAAGTATTCGGTTTCATTTTTGATAAAAAAAATAAAAATCAATGTACACTCTTGTTGTCTCTTTTCTTTTCTCCGAGTTTTTTGATTGTATAGGTTTCCTTTATATCATTTTTTATTCTGTTTTATTCTTTTTTATTAGTTATTTTTAGTTCAATGAAAAAAATAAATTTCATTCATGAATTAAGAAAAAAAGAAGATAAATAAATTTCAATCCGAAATAAGCTAACAACATAACTAGTTAACAGTCATATTGCCTCACGTTAAACCGCAGCAGTTGTAATCACATAGTCACTAACGGTAAAACATATTTTCTGCACACAGCATCATTTTTCGGTAACAACATGGCATTTTGCAACTCAATCAAGTAGAGGTTTAATTTATAGATGAAATGCAGCACTGCATTAAATTACGGGTTACAGGATCCATTGAAATATTATAGCAATTAATAACGGTTCATAAACGTTTTTACGCGTAGGCTATTCATATGTGCCTGTATGATCACCCACTCACACCATGTTATTAATCAACTGTTCGAATTTAGTTATGTACCCATCAAAGATGGTAAGGTGACTTGAGCTATAATAAATGAGTTGTTACCTCCCCCCTAAATAGACATGTTTTGGTCAAACATTTTAGCGTGCGAGCAACGGCTGCGGTTATTTGAAATAGCTAGTTGGCTTTAATTTGGCAGTGGAGGACAGCGTTCACGTTACTCGGTAAGTTAAACCGTGTACGCTATAATATAAATTGTAAGATAAAATATATCGCTATCATTATTAAAAATATGCATAGCATGATATATACGTAATTCGACAGCTGGTAATACCGTTAACGTCGTAGACTAACGTTAACACCGCCTGGAGGCAGCTAACGTAGCTAGCTAGCTAAATAGTTAAGGCATAAAAAAATGTGCTAGCTAGCTAGCCAAGTAAGTTTCTTGGTAAGTTTCTTGGTAATTCTTTTTTAGTCAAAATTAACAATATGTGAATGATTGGATCAGTCACACCTCAGACATTGATAATGTTACACGTACCGGGCGTGGTACGCATAGACAGTGATATTTTTAAATATCTGGAAGACAGTCACAAAAATGAAGAGTCAGTTAGACTTGACCTGTTTTCACGAAGTTTCTCAAAGTTATCTTTATTTACAATTATCACAATCATTACAATTATCACAATCATTACAATTATCACAAGTATTAAAATTATCACAAGTATTAAAATTCTCACCCCTGCCTGCACTGTCCCTTTAATAGTTACCTGTACTGCTGTACAGATATAACCATTGTCTCTGTTTCTAGACATTTATCTCTTGTTCATAGAACACTCAAAATAAAATGGTCACAATCAAAAACAATATCTTCCCCATACACTTTTCATATCTCTATTCACTAGACATTTATATCGTGTTTATAGACACTCAAAATAAATGGTCATTCCTAAACATGTGTCTATATTCTGCATCAGCATCCTCAATGCACTTTACATACTTCCCAGTATCCTCGGACATGCATCGCAGTGATGAATAATTAACTTGCATATTATTCTATGGTTTAAACAATTGAACCCTTCATTAAACTTGAAACTATTGAGCACGACACAACAATATACAAAGCTATCAGCACCGAGTGCTGAATCCTGTTGTCTCTACAACAACGACACATAACGTTAATTGGAGAAGAGAATACGTTAATTTTAGCTAGAATAGCGGCAGTGCCAATCTGGGCAAACTTTACATAAGTAACCGAATTGATTTCCAAACGAATATGAGCATATGCCCTTGGTAGCTAACATTACCTAATTTCGCGCCTGTAACGGGGAGGTGCGGAGAGCCAAGCGCGACTAAGGGTGATCCTAAATGAGCGAACACACCAAAAGTGTCCGCCACCCAGGCCCCGGGGAAATAGCAGAGACCGGGGTACAAACGGAGACAGCTCCGTACAAATAAGAGCCCCAAATAACGGCTCAAAAATTAAAGCTACCCATTAAAACCAGGGCGAAGAAATAACGAAAAACAGAGTGCATAGACGTGCACACTCAACCCCCGAAACGGGGGGGGAAACCCAAAAATAAACGTACAACCTAGTGAAAATACTAGGCACAGAAAATAAAACACCAGGAGTCGCAGCTCCGGAAAAACTTAGAAACGAAAGTACATACCCGGGACACCGTCCCGTACCCACAGACTCACACGAGCCGAAAAATAAAAGAAAACCAAGAAACTCAAACCCTAGGAAGGTGTTCGAATAAGGCACACTGCCAGCGAACAGAGCCCCTTCCTTACCTAAATTAATAATTCTCTTTTTGCGAATAGCAAGAACCAAAACCCAGCACAATACCTGACTCGAATACCAGAGTCTACCGTGTGCGTATACCAGCTTGGGTGACAGAGCGTAAGTGTACACCGAAGCAACGACTGAAGGGGAATGAGAGCTTAAATACTCTCCAGAGGTAGGTACCTGGCTGATACTAATGACTACCAGGTGAAGGTAATCAAGCACCCCCCCTGGTGGTCACAGCCGCTACTCCTCCCCAACCCTGACAGGACCCCCCTACTAAGGGGCGGCCCCAGACGCACCTTCAGTCCCCCGCCTGCGGAACTCGTGAATGAGCTCTGGGTCCAAAATGTCCCTAGAGGGGACCCAGCAACGCTCCTCAGGGCCATAGCCCTCCCAGTCCCAGTCCCAGTACTGTTTGCCCCTGCCCACACGGCGCTCAGCCAAGATGCGATGCACCGTATAGGCCAGCCCCCCGTCAACTAGTCGTGGAGGCGGCGGAGGGGTCTCCACCGGGGCCAGCACGCTAGTGAGTACCGGTTTCAGGCGAGAAACGTGGAAGGTGGCGTGAATCCTCATGGACCGAGGTAGTTGGAGTTTCACCGTCACTGGGTTGATTCTCTTAATGATTTTGAACGGACCCACATAGCGGGGAGCGAGCTTACGCGACTCAACCCGTAATGGTAGGTCTCGAGTAGATAGCCACACTCTCTGCCCTACCCTGTAGGAGGGAGCTGACCGGCGCCGCCTGTCAGCCAGCCTCTTCTGGGTAGCCGTAGCGCGTAAGAGTGCAGCCCGTACTTTGCTCCAGGTGCTACGACACCGCCGAACAAAGGCCTCCGCGGAGGGCACCTCAGCCCCCCTCTCCAGCTCCGGGAACAGTGGGGGCGCATACCCAAATTGATCCTCAAAGGGCGAGAGGCCAGTGGAGGCGTTGCGCAGAGTGTTGTGTGCATACTCGGCCCACGCGAGCTGGCGACTCCAGGACGTGGGGTTGGCCGCGGCTAAGCACCGGAGTGTGTTTTCGAGCGTCTGGTTCGTGCGTTCCGTCTGCCCATTGGTCTCGGGGTGAAAGCCCGACGAGAGGCTCACCGTGGCCCCTAGCAAGGAGCAGAATGCACGCCAGAACCGAGACGCGAACTGGGGACCGCGGTCAGACACCACGTCCTGGGGTAGACCATGTAGCCTAAAAACATGATCGACCACCAACCGTGCGGTCACAACTGCCGACGGTAATTTGGGTAGTGCCATAAAATGAGCGGCCTTTGAAAACCGGTCGACCACCACCAAGATCACTGTGTTGCCCTCTGACGGCGGCAACCCCGTAATAAAATCCAGGGCCACGTGACTCCAAGGGCGTCTCGGAACAGGCAATGGCTGTAATAGCCCTGAGGGAGGCTGGTGTGAACCCTTGCTGCGTGCGCAGACCGGACAGGCAGCCAAAAACTCGCGGACGTCTCTTTCCATCCCAGGCCACCAGAACCGTCTGGACAAGAAATCCTTGGTGCGGTGAACCCCGGGATGCCCTGCCAGCCGGGACGCATGTCCCCACTGCAACACCTGGGACAGAACCCCTGCCGGCACGAAGAGACGATGCGGTGGACCCCCCCCTGGGTCCGGCTCAAGGCGCAAAGCCCTCCGGACCGCTGACTCCACCTCCCAGATCACGGGTGCTACTATTTGTTCCCTCGGAATGATAGGTTGGGGAATGCGCTCCCCGTCAGTGTTGTCAAATATCCGAGAAAGGGCATCAGGTTTGGTGTTTTTCGACCCGGGACGGTAGGTCATAATAAAAGAAAAGCGAGTAAAAAACAGTGCCCAGCGGGCTTGGCGTGAGTTACGCGTTTTAGCAGTCTGTATATACTCCAGATTTTTGTGGTCCGTCCACACGGTGAACGGATGCTCCGCCCCCTCCAACCAGTGACGCCACTCCTCCAGAGCTAATTTAACTGCCAGCAGTTCCCTGTCGCCCACATCGTAATTTCTCTCGGCCGGGGACAGTGACCGAGAGAAAAATGCACAGGGATGTACCTTTTGATCTAGGGGGGACCGTTGAGACAGAACAGCACCTACTCCCAGCTCAGAGGCATCGACCTCCACAATAAACGGCAGCGAGGGGTTGGGGTTTATTAAGATGGGTTCTGTACAGAACCTTCTTTTTAACTCCATGAACGCCGCCTCTGCCCGGGGATTCCACTCAAACCGCGCTGAAGCAGTCTTCTTGGTCAGCGCAGTGATGGGCGCGACCACCGTGCTAAAATTTCGAATGAACCGGCGGTAAAAATGAGCGAATCCTAAGAACCTCTGCACCTGTTTTATAGATGCAGGAGTAGGCCAATCCCTGACGGCCGCTACTTTCGCAGGGTCCATCTCAACTTTTCCCCGAGACACAATGAATCCGAGGAACGAAACCGTGTCTGCGTGAAAAACACATTTCTCCGCTTTGACAAACAGGCGGGCTCCTAACAGACACGTGAGGACTAGGTTAACGTGCCGCATGTGTTCAGAGAGATTGTTGGAGAATATTAAAATATCATCCAGATATACGAACACAAATTTCTCCAACATTTCCCTGAGCACGTCATTTACCAGCGCCTGAAATACTGCAGGGGCATTAGTGAGACCAAACGGCATGACCCGATATTCATAATGCCCGGTGTGAGTATTAAATGCCGTTTTCCATTCATCGCCCTCCCGTATGCGAACAAGATTGTACGCATTACGGAGGTCGAGTTTGGTAAACACGGATGCAGACTGCAGGCGCTCAAATGCGGAGTTCATCAGCGGCAGGGGGTACCTATTCTTGATGGTTATCGCATTTAGCCCCCTATAATCAATGCAGGGTCTAAGACCCCTATGCGATGCGTCTAGCTGCATCGGCTCCTCCCCCGTATGTGTGCGTTGACGGACCTCCGTACTGACAGCCCTGCCCGGAGAAGACGGAATCGGCCAATTAGGCCCGCCCCTTCTGCCCGCTCTCTCCCTCTCTCGTTCCCGGACCCGGTTATCAATGCGGATAGCCGCCGATATCAGAGAGCCTAAACTCCCCGGTGACTCCATGGTAGCCAGAGCATCCCTGACCGGGTCTGATAACGCGCTCGAGAATAGTGTAATGAGCGGTTCGTCCGCCCAGCCAGTCTCCCCTGCCAGAGCCTGGAACTCCACAGAGAACTCGGCAACACTCCGAGTACCCTGTTTGATCCAAGTTAAACGAGATGCCGCCTCCCTGCCAGTGACATCATGGTCGAACACTCGCGTCATTTCTTGCATGAGGAGCTGCGAGTTGTTCATAAGGGGAGCCTGCCCTCGGATCAGTGGTTCCGCCCAGGTCAGAGCTGTCCCAGTCAGCAGGGATAAAATAAAAGCGACTCGCGAATCCTCCGTAGTGAACCGTGAGGGTTGGGACTTAAAAAAAATGAGGCACTGAGCCAGAAACCCCCTGCATTTCCCTGCCTCTCCTCCATACCGTAGGGGAAGCTGTAGCTTGGGCTCCCTAACCATCGGCGTAGTAAGTTGGTGAGTGACTGTTTGGGGAGGGATGGGCGGTGGGGAGGTATCAGTGGCTTGTGCTTGGGACGAACGAAACTCACTAGCTAGTTGCCAGAACGTCTCGGCGAGCCCTAACAACACATTCTGCTGCTGATCTAACCTGGACAGGATTTCGTCCTGGCGCTGAAATACCAGGGTCTGTCTCTCGGCAGCGGCAGTCTGTTGTACCCGCAATACCTGCAACTCCTGCTCCTGCCTGACCAGAGCAGCCTGCTGGGCGGCTACGACCGCCTCCAGCGGAGAATCCCCTATAACACTAGTCGCTGGTCTCTCCATGTTGGCTTCGGTGTTCTGTAACGGGGAGGTGCGGAGAGCCAAGCGCGACTAAGGGTGATCCTAAATGAGCGAACACACCAAAAGTTTCCGCCACCCAGGCCCCGGGGAAATAGCAGAGACCGGGGTACAAACGGAGACAGCTCCATACAAATAAGAGCCCCAAATAACGGCTCAAAAATTAAAGCTACCCATTAAAACCAGGGCGAAGAAATAACGAAAAACAGAGTGCATAGACGTGCGCACTCAACCCCCGAAACGGGGGGGGGGGAAACCCAAAAATAAACGTACAACCTAGTGAAAATACTAGGCACAGAAAATAAAACACCAGGAGTCGCAGCTCCGGAAAAACTTAGAAACAAAAGTACATACCCGGGACACCGTCCCGTACCCACAGACTCACACGAGCCGAAAAATAAAAGAAAACCAAGAAACTCAAACCCTAGGAAGGTGTTCGAATAAGGCACACTGCCAGCGAACAGAGCCCCTTCCTTACCTAAATTAATAATTCTCTTTTTGCGAATAGCAATAACCGAAACCCAGCACAATACCTGACTCGAATACCAGAGTCTACCGTGTGCGTATACCAGCTTGGGTGACAGAGCGTAAGTGTACACCGAAGCAACGACTGAAGGGGAATGAGAGCTTAAATACTCTCCAGAGGTAGGTACCTGGCTGATACTAATGACTACCAGGTGAAGGTAATCAAGCACCCCCCCCTGGTGGTCACAGCCGGTACTCCTCCCCAGCCCTGACAGCGCCAAACAGGAAAACAAGAAATGTTCGATAACTTTCCAAATTTCACAGGAAACTAACGTAGGGCTAACGTTAACTTTGCTTAGTAACGGTAAAATGAATTCAAATAAGTTATATAGTTAGCTAGCGTTCGGAGCATTCATAGCATTACTGGTGAACGTTAGCTAACTTCTCACATCTTAGTTAGCCTACATGAGCCAATTCACACTAAACTAGATAAACTGGACATTCACCAATCTGACAAACGTAAATCAAACTCTATACTGATTTTATAAAACTGAATTACACAATACATGGTGCTTGTGACACTTTACTAACCTGGAAAACAGTCACAAAAATGAAGAGTCAGTTAGACTTGACCTGTTTTCACGAAGTCTCTCAAAGTTATGGAGAGCCCTCGCCAAGTCCAATACCTAGGCTCAACCATGTCACAGTGCCATCTGGTGTCGTATAATTGCTATTACAGGCAACTTAGGTAAAATCATTAACGTGAAACAAATAGACAGATTTCACCTGTAAAACAAAACTATTAACTCGCAAAAACAACATCACTAATGTGATCACATTTTAGTGGGCATCACACGCTCCCTGACAAAATAAGAAATGGCTCCTGGCATTTTCCTTAAACCTTTCTTATCTAACAAGTATCATAGGTGAGGTGTATGTAATAGGTGTGCGATAGCGGTAAGGTGAGTATAGTGTCTGGGTGTAGAACATGGGGTGTGAATATTGCATGCACATAGGTAGTATGGGTGGTAAGTATGGTAGGAATGGGTGTGTAGAGGAAGTGTAGTGAGGTGAGTCCACAACAGGTGAGTATGGCCCTGTGTGTCCAACTACTGAGTTGACTGTGACTTGTGACTGCACAGACGGCTCACCTAGTGACTCATATGTCAGTATCTGTCGTGGTTTCCTCTCACGAGTAGACCTTCTAACCTCTGAGTGTGTGTGCTCTACAGGAGGGGTCAGGGGCCGGTCTACATCTTCTTCCTCAGGCCTGGTGAGGGTAGCTAAGTCTAGATCAGTGTCTTGTCCCTCCTCGGCTTCACTTTCCTCAGGTAACGGCACAGGATTTGCTAAGGATTTTCTCCTTGCAGGCGTAGTTGGGGCTGCAGGGTTTGATCCTCGGACAGGTTCCCTCGGTCTGTTCTCTGTTTCACGTGTTCAGAGCCAGTATCCTGAGTTACAGTCATCCTCCGACTCATCTTCACCGTTGTCACTTGTGTCTGGTCGTATCTGATTGTCTGTGATCTTCTCTCGATTGTCTTTTCCTTTCAGGGACAGGCCTGGTCTGAGGTGGTGTGTTCTCGACAGGTAAGTCATTGACCAGTAGTAGGAGGTTGCGGTGCAGTGTTCTGGTTTTCCGCTTGTCTCCGGTTTCAGGACAGACAATATACATTGGACTATCAGGGAGTTGGTTTCTGACTGTGTAGATAGTCTTTTCCCAGTACGATCTTAACTTGCCGGGTCCACCGCGTTCACTGAGATTCCTGACTAGAACTCTGTCTCCTGGTTGTAGTGCTCCTCCTTTGGCTTTCTTGTCATATGTCACTTTGCCCTTTGCACTGGACTGTTTGCTATTTTCACAGGCGATTCTGTAGGCTTCTGACATTCTCTCTGCCCATTTTTCCGCGTAACCCTGAGGTGTCTCTGCTTCCTCTTCTCCACCTAACCCGAAGAGCAGGTCGATTGGAAGGCGTGGATGGCGACCGTATAGGAGGAAAAAGGGTGAGTATCTGGTAGATTTGTGTCGTGTGCAGTTATATGCGTGGATAACATGCGGGAGGTGGTCCTTCCACCGCAGCTTCTCACTGTCCGTCAGTGTCCTCAGCATCTGGAGTATAGTGCGGTTCAGACGTTCAGCTGGGTTGCCCTGTGGCTGGTAGGGTGATGTTCTTGAATGTCCCACTCCAGACAGTTCTTGCAGTCTTTGAAACAGCTTGTTTTCAAATTCACGCCCCTGATCGTCGTGTAGTTTGGACGGATATCCAAATCGGGGTATGAAGTCACTGAAAATCCTCTCAGCTGCTGTTTTTCCACTCTTGTTCTTGGTGGGGTAGGCCTGGACATATCTTGTGAAATGGTCGATGACCACGAGAATACACTCATACCCTCCACGACTGGCTTCTAGATGCAAGTAGTCGATACACACAAGCTCTAGAGGGAAGTTGGATGTGATGTGGCCCATAGGAGCTCGGATGTGTGTGACAGGCTTCTTTGACTTGATGCATGGACATTTTCGAGTGACATACTCTTCGATTTCTTTTACCATAAAGGGCCAGTAAAATCTCTCCCTCGCGAGGTGAAGCACCCTCTCCGTGCCCACATGGCCCATCTCATTATGTAGCTGTTTCAGAGCTAGTGTCCTGTATTTTAGAGGGAGGACTATCTGCTTGTGTTGCCTAGTTCGTCTATAGAGAATGTTATCTTCAAGGTACAGCCTGCTCCACTCATGGAACAGCTTCCATGTGGCTCCACGTACAGCTTGGCGTATGTCATCTCTGAGTGTTGTGTCTGACTCTTTTAGCTCTACTATCTTGCCTATTGCTTCATCTTCTCTTTGCGCGTTCACAAGGTCGTCGTGGCTGATGGTTGGTAGGCGGGGACAAGACTTCTGGTGAGGGTCTGGGTGAGAGATGTTGAGTGCAGCCACCCAAGCCACATCTTTCCGTGCCGCGGCCTGAATTCCATCCCATGTAGTTTGCACTGCCTCACTTGAGAACTCCTCCGTGCAGGTTATGCCGTACTTCTCCATGTCCAGGGGGAGGCGAGACAGTGTATCGGCGTCCACATTCAGCTTTCCCGGCCTATACTTGATGTTGAACCAGAAATCTGAGAGTTCTCCAACCCACCGATGACCGACAGCGTTGAGTTTTGCCGTGCTCATGACATAGGTCAACGGATTGTTGTCCGTGTACACGGTGAAGTGTGGGGCGTAGTACAGGTAGTCACGGAATTTTTCACACACCGCCCACTTTAAGGCCAGGAACTCCAGTTTCCCACTGTGCAGATGGTAATTGCGTTCCGCTGGTGTTAAAGTCCTTGAGCTATAGCCCACCACTCTCAGTTTTCCATCCTGGGGCTGATATAGAACCGCTCCTAGGCCCTGATCTGATGCGTCTGTATGCAAGGTAAAGGGCTGATTGAAGTCTGGGTATGCCAAGACTGGTGGGTTTGTGAGGAGGGAGACGAGTTGTTCAAGGGCCTCCTGATGCTCCGGGGTCCAATCTACGGGCTCTCGGGAGAGTAGCTGGGGACGTTTGGTGTTTCTTCCACGCGTTGGGACTGAGGCTTTCCCTGTCGTTGTTTGGAGAAGCTCATACATTGGTCTGGCGATCCAGGAGAAGTCCTGGACATACGACCGGTAATATCCCAGGAACCCAGTGAGTTTCCTCACATCTCCAACTGTCTGTGGGATCTTGCTTGTCAGGGCTCTTACTGCTTCAAGGTCTCGTGGGTCTATTTTCACTCCTTCAGCTGAAACAAGACGACCCACATACCTGACTTCTTGTTTGAAGAGCTCGCACTTTTCAGGTCTCAGTTTCACGCCGTGGTGCTGGAGAGCCTGGAGAACTTTGCGGAGGGCTTCTACATGTTCATCAAACGTTTTGGCAAAACAAAGCACGTCGTCTAAATATGGAATACAGCACTCGTCCCTTAGGGGACCTAACGTCTCGTCCATACTGCGCTGAAACACTGCTGGGGCATTCGACAGTCCAAATGGGATACGAACCCATTCATAGGGGCCCCATGGTGTCGTGAAGGCAGTGAAGTGGCGTGACCTCTCGGCGACAAAGCCCTGATGGTAGGCTTTACCTTGGTCCAAGATACTAAACCAGGCATAGCCCCCCAGCGTGTGTCAGGTCCTGTATCCTGGGCAGCGGGTGTCTGTCGTGGACAGTCTTCTTGTTCAGGAGGCGGTAGTCGATCCAGGCTGCCATCTTTCTTCCTGACGCAGACGACTGGAGCAGCATAGGGGGATTTAGATTTGACTATCCAGCCTTTCAGCAACAGTTCCTGTATGTACTCCTTTACTTCTTGGAACAATGGCTTTGGGATAGATGAGTAAGTCCTCTGCACAGGTATGTCGTCTGTGAGATTGATGGTCATCTGAAGGTTCTTGATGCACCCGATGTCGTTGTCGTCACGTGCAAAAGCTCCGGCTTCTTCATCAAGCATTTTGCTAACTTTTGCCCTCTGCTCCTCATCCAGGTGACCAAGATCGATGGGAGGTTGCCATGGAGACGGGCTGCTCTCAGCAGGTGCTGAGCTCACACTGTTGACGGTTGTTGTGGGTTTGGGTGTTTCAGATTGGTCTGTTGTGATCACCTTTTCAACATGGTGGATGCTGCCCAGGGCCATCTTTCTTGGCAGGGTGACTGCATGTTTTGTGTTGTTCCCCACGGGTACAGATACATATGGTCTCCTTGGATCTTGCACCTCTAGCAGACCTTCACTGACATCCAGCTCTGTCAGTTGTACATTGGTGTCATCAGGCTCCAAGAGGAAGACAGAGTCACGCAGTTCCATGTTGGAGGGAACTTGACACTGGCTACTTGCCCTGCTGGAATGACTGTGTCTTGTTTTCCTGTCTGTAGGCGCCCACACAGCACAGAAGGTTGATTGGTCTGAATGAAGTTCACAAGCAGCTCAGCGTTCTCTGCTGGTATCAACATGGAGTTACAGAGCAGAGCAGTGAGGGTTGGTATCAGCTTTTCAGGTTGATTCTGTATCATTACCTCCAGTACGTTGAACCCCAGTAATGGCTGTTCGAGGGTCAAACTGCTTACAAGAAAGGGCACAGTGATTGACAGAGTCGGATTCTCATTCCCCATCAAATTGACTGTCAGAGCAATCCAACCATCGAATGGAAGGATGTCACCGTTTACTGCATAAACTTGTAATTCTTCATCTTCATTCATGATCTCGGTAAGGGGTCTGATTGTGACATGAGGTAAGTACTTGTTCTTCCAATCTCTGCTGACTATGCTCACTTGAGCTCCTGTGTCTAACAGAGCACTGACTACCAAACCATTTAGGTTACACTGGGTGAGAGGCCTTTTGCCTATGAGCTTGGATAGCCGTTCACTCTTGGTGCCAGGTAGGTCATGGGTAAGTGTCTCAGTTGTCTTACGTGGTTGTTTCTGTCTCTGATTTTCTGTTACTTTACCTTCTGTTTGCGTGTTAACTTTAGTCTCTCTTTCTTTTTCAGACGGACCAGAAGGATTTGTGTTTGGTTGGGACTGTAGTTGGGACCCGGTCACTGTTTGTCCCCCGACAGGGACCGGTTGAAGTTTCCCTTACGTGATGGTCTCTTTAGACAGCCCGCTAATCTGTGGTCTTCTGAACCGCAGCAGAAACAGTGTTTACAGTCTGTACGGTTGTCTTTGACACAGTTGGCGCAACCAAATAGTCTGTCTCTCCTGTTCTGTCTGGTTTGTTCTGGCTTTTGTGTCGGGGTTGACCGTTGTTGTTGCATGAGCTCAACAAGGGTGGTAAGCTTCTCCACCTTCTCGGTCAAGTTCTTGATCATGTCTTCTTTTTTTTCTGAGCACTGTTTCTTCCTTGAGCTTTCCTCTTTCTCAGTTGAACATTGTGCAGCACTAACCTCCTCCACCTGAGCACTGTGCACGATTGTGGGTCTTTGTCTGGTGGCTGGCCCCAACCGTCTCTGTCTCTCACTTTCATCACTCATTATTTTTTGTATCTGTTTCAGAATTGTCTCATCGCTTACTCTGGGGTCGACGAGCAACTGGGGTCGATGAGCTCTCGGCGGACATCGTCATGCTTATGCCCTAACCCTTGACACATGGTGTGGAGAAAGACATCTTGAACTGTACTTCGCATCTGTGTTAGTCTGCTTTGAAGCCAGCAGGATCTTTTGTTTCAGCCCTATGACCCTGTATAGGAACTGCTGTGGCATCTCGCTGTCTTTCTGTTTAGTGCACATGAGCTCCTGGAACAGTTCTGTGTTACTTTGCTCACCCAGGTGGGTGTGGAGAAAACATTTAATTTCCTCTACAGTTAGACCGTCCTTATTCATCAGCATGTCTTTGAATGTTCCAGGCTTGATCGCTCTGAGCACAGCCCTGACCACCTCTGCATCGGTAAACTGCTCCTTTAAACCCTCATTTATCTGTCTGCATACAGTACTGTAACTCATGTCTGAGCCCTGATCTCCTATCTGACCTCCCTGAATCTTAAATTCTCTGCGATGGAGGTGCAGCTCTCTTAAGGAGACCACTGCGTCATGTGTTGCCGGTGTGGTGGGTTCACTTTGACCTTTGATGCTACTCTGTGGCATAGACTGTACTTGCGCAAGTGACTGAGGTGCAGGATGTGGAGTAAGAGTGGCAATTTTCTTACTAAGCTCCTCATAAGCACTGAGTATTTTCTGTAGCTCTGTTGGATCAGTGGTGTCAGCTGTCGTTGTGTTAAGTGTTGTAGTAACAGTACTAACATTGGTAGCTGAACTATTGCTACTGACCACAGCATTTGATTTCACATTACTTTGACTTACTTTAACACTGTGTGACCCAACATTATCAACATGTACTTGTGGACCAGAAACACAGCTTTGAATGGCAGTATCAACAACATCTTTCAATCCTAGAAAGTGTGCCATGCCTGCATCTTCTAGGTCTAATAAGTGCCTACTGTTAATAAACTTTCTGATGTACTCAAAGCACCCTTCTTCATCTCCTTCCTCGAGCTGAGGCTTTTCCTCTCCAGGCACAGGACTCATCGACTGGGCAATCTGGAACAGTTCATTTGCAGAGAGCGTGAGCAGTCCCTTCTTGATGCTCCACATCAGCTTTTTCCGCTCACCGTCCTCCGCCATGGCTGCTTCCCTACTCCCTGCACTAAGTCACAGTCCAGGTCTTTTACTCAGTTTCAAACCTTGAGGGGTGGTGATTTCAACACAGTACAGTTCTTACTCTTCATCAGGCGTAGCACTTTGTAGAACTAGAGGGTGTTCCTTCATCAGTAGATGGGATCAGGAAACAGTGTGTCGTTTGTTGTTCCTTGGTTCAATATCACTGGATCAGCTTCCATCCACTTGGTGGGAGCGATCCCGAACGAGCCCCCAAAAACTGTTACACGTACCGGGCGTGGTACGCATAGACAGTGATATTTTTAAATATCTGGAAAACACAAAAATGAAGAGTCAGTTAGACTTGACCTGTTTTCACGAAGTCTCTCAAAGTTATCTTTATTTACAATTATTACAATCATTACAATTATCACAAGTATTAAAATTATCACCCCTGCCTGCACTGTCCCTTTAATAGTTACTTGTACTGCTGTACAGATATAACCATAACCAGATATAACCATTGTTTCTAGACATTTATCTCTTGTTCATAGAACACTCAAAATAAAATGGTCACTATCAAAAACAATATCTTTCCCATACACTTTTCATATCTCTATTCACTAGACATTTATATCGTGTTTATAGACACTCAAAATAAATGGTCATTCCTAAACATGTGTCTATATTCTGCAACAGCATCCTCAATGCACTTTACATACTTCCCAGTATCCTCGGACAGGCATCGCAGTGATGAATAATTAACTTGCATATTATTCTATGGTTTAAACAATTGAACCCTTCATTAAACTTGAAACTATTGAGCACAACACGACAATATACAAAGCTATCAGCACCGAGTGCTGAATCCTGGTGTCTCTACAACAACGACACATAACGTTAATTGGAGAAGAGAATACGTTAATTTTAGCTAGAATAGCAGCAGTGCCAATCTGGGCTAACTTTACATAAGTAACCGAATTGATTTCCAAACGAATACGAGCATATGCCCTTGGTAACATTACCTAATTTCGCGCCAAACAGGAAAACAAGAAATGTTCGATAACTTTCCAAATTTCACAGGAAACTAACGTAGGGCTAACGTTAACTTTGCTAACATTAACTTTGCTTAGTAAC
This sequence comes from Conger conger, assembly GCF_963514075.1. Classification (NCBI taxonomy): domain Eukaryota; kingdom Metazoa; phylum Chordata; class Actinopteri; order Anguilliformes; family Congridae; genus Conger; species Conger conger. The sequence continues at coordinate 35,407,391 of NC_083773.1, forward strand.
GGTAAAATAAATTCAAATAAGTTATATAGTTAGCTAGCGTTCGGAGCATTCATAACATTACTGGCGAACGTTAGCTAACTTCTCACATCTTAGTTAGCCTACATGAGCCAATTCACACTAAACTAGACAAACTGGACATTCACCAATCTGACAAACGTAAATCAAACTCTATACTGATTTTATAAAACTGAATTACACAATACATGGTGCTTGTGACACTTTACTAACCTGGAAAACAGTCACAAAAATGAAGAGTCAGTTAGACTTGACCTGTTTTCACAAAGTCTCTCAAAGTTATGGAGAGCCCTCGCCAAGTCCAATAACTAGACTCAACCATGTCACAGTGCCATCTGGTGTCGTATAATTGCTATTACAGGCAACTTAGGTAAAATCATTAACGTGAAACAAATAGACAGATTTCACCTGTAAAACAAAACTATTAACTCACAAAAACAACATCACTAATGTGATCACATTTTAGTGGGCATCACAATAACATATTTAAAATGAGTTATTATGGAATTAAGTATTTTATTTTGTGTCTGTAATGTTATAATGGAGTATGTTTTAACTGATGTTTGAATGTGCAAAACAAATTACCTTAATACAGTATCTGCCCTATCCTGCTTTGTCCTATCCATCAACATGCTTCTTAGGACAGTTCAAGTCACGTTTAAGCAAATTAAGTAAATTAATTAACATTGTGTTTGGTTTACTTAAGACAACAAGTTCAACATCCAAAATATGCTGAGGGATTTGGCTCCAAGTTCACCTTTGGCCCCACTGAAACGTCAACACGTTCCAACAAAGAGGTTTGAAGACATTGATAAAAGTCAGGTAACTTACTCTCAGCTTCTAGCTCTGAATAAAAATAAGGCTGTATGGATACTATTTATTTACTACTCATGTTACTTTTCTCTTTAGTCTTTATTTAATTGATTGTACCAAGTAGAAATATATGGTGAATGTATGCAAGAAAACTAAATATCGGCTTGATTGCCCTTGCTTGACACAATCGAAACCAGTGGAATGGTCCCAACGATTTCAAGCCCTGGCCTTCTGGCACTCCAGGCAGGCTCAATCAGCACTTAATGTATTTGAAAGGCAAATAGTATTTGACCCAGGTCTGGAAAGTATGAATGTCTCATCTGAAGTTTCATTATAATCATCCTGTTCGCCCAGGCCACAGACATCAGCTTCTCCTATGCCACAGATGTTCAGACTTAGAGAGTCATCTGATGAAGTCTTTACTGAAATGGTAGCTTTCAAACTACAATATCTAAACCAGTATCCTTGAATCCAGCGTGTACAGTGACTGTCTTGGTGTCTTCAGACGTTTTCTGTGTTCATTCTATTTTATTTTTCAGTTGGAACTTATCTTTCACTCTTGTGTTTCTTGTCCAGTCGAAGCACAACAAAGTGGAGCCACTGATGGTCTGTGGCCATTCCCCTACGGAAGTATGTACTGCAGTTTTCGTAAAACCAAATCTAATAGTCTCTACTCACACGCGTTTTTAGTATGTAGTATATGAGGCCAGAGATTCAAATGTTTCAGCACACATTGGCACGTGCAGATGGTAATATGTTGTACCATGAATCAAAAATGACACCAGTGTTTACTGGTAATTAAACTAAATTGATTAGAGCATGCTAACAAGTGTCAGTATTTCAAAAAATAATATTTGGGGCTTTTTCAAATAGGAATGCAAATATGCACTTATTTCAGGTTCAATCACTTTAGCACAATACTTTTTAATGGGCTTGTGACTGTTCCGTGGTTCGTACGGAAGCGATTGTTTGCTGAACAAAATACAAATGCTCTGGAAGCACGAGGCCCCGAATGAACTCCACTGTACCTTGAATTCGATAATGTCTCATGGGAAGGGTTTAGGATGAGGGACCACAAAATAGACTGTGAAGTTTTCACTGAATAGTATTAACAGAGCTGTGAAGTCAGGGTGCCAATGGAGTATATGGTCAGGTCCAATCCTCTTGATGTTGTAGAGGAATAATCTGCAGCACCACGATGTTGCTGTGAAGTTCTCACTGTGATGTACCCACTGAAATAGTTAACATTTTATGGTTTTACCATAACTAAAGATGCAAACTCACGGTGAACTATAACTACTTAATCTGGCTCTATCTGATAGACATACATATCTTACCAGTTGTGTCTGCTTTTTTTTGCCAACGGTGTTTAATATTGGATAATATAATCCACTATGGGTATTAACTGCACCACTGCTAAATTCTAACTGGTGTCCCATTTTGTTTTACCTTAAAGAAGCAAAAATGGACAAAGGCAACAAATAGAGTCCTGGAAAAGGAGAAGGAGGAGAGAAGGCGAGCGGAGGAACAGAAGATGAGGAAGGAACAGAAAAGGAAGATTGCTGAAAGAGGCAGGCAGGAAGAGGAAAAAAGACACAAGAAGGAACTGGAAGTGGCGGCAAAGGAGGGAGAGAGAATGAAGATGGAGGAGCAGAGAAAAAGAGAAAAGCAGAGGAAACAAGTGCAGGAGATGGAAAGAAAAGAGCAAGCTGAAGAACAGAGGAGGAGAGAACTGGAAAGGATCGTTCAGAAGCGGGCAGAGAGAGAGAAGGAAGCCCAGGATAAAAAGAAAGAAAATGAGCAGTTGAAGAGAGAAATGCAGGAGAAGATATTCCTGGAAAAGATGAGGAAGAAGAAGGAGAAGAACGGGAGGAAGCGAGTGGAGGGAGACATGAGGAGAGAACTGTTGGAGAGGAAAATGTTTGCGAAGCTCAGGAAGGAGCAACAACTGACGGAGAAAATGAGATCCAAGGAGCAGGGGAAGAAAAGTAGGGAGAATGAACTCCGAGAGAAGAGGAAGGAGTTGAAAACAATGGTGGAGACGATAGGACAGCTGGAGGCGCAGAGATTGAGGGAAAGGCAGGAGAAAAGGGAGAAGGATAGGATAGAAAAAGAGGAAATGGAGAAGAAGATGCTTCTGGAAGAAGCCAAACGGAGGGAGAGGGAACAGAAGCAAATAAGATTAGAGCAACGGAAAGGGAGAGAGCAGGCGAAAGAAAACCTGGAGAGGGAGAAGAAAATGAAAGAGAAAGTGGAGAAGATGAAGAGAGAGGAGGAAAGGAAAACTCAGGAGAAGGAGAGAAAAGCTAAAGAAAAGGAAGATAAGATAAGAGAGGAGAAGAAAAAAAGTGAAAGAAGGAGGGTGATGGAGGAGAAGAAGAAAAAGAAGGAAGAGGAGGAGAGGGAGAGAAGAGAAGGAGAGAGAAAAGACCGCCATGAAAAGAAAAGAATAGAGGACATGAAAAAGCAGGCAGTGGAGGATTCAAAACTAGAGAAGGAGAGAAATTGGAGAGCACAGGAGAGGAAAGCCCACGGTAAGAGGACGGAGGTAATGGCGGACAGGAAAAACAAAGACAAGGAGGACTCAACAAATTGTGAAATGGGGGATGCAGGAAAGATAGAAAGGGCCCAGAAAATGAAAGAAAACAGAAGATTAAAATCTGAGACGGCAGACGGAGAGAAGGAGAGAAAAGCAAAAGCGAAAATAGCAGTAGAAAAGGTTTATGGGAAAAACAAAATGGAGGGAAAGGAAAAAACAGGAAGCCCAAAAAAGATTAGAGGAACGGAAAAGGAGAGAAAAAGATGAAGGAAATCTGGAGAGGGAGAGGAAAATAAAAGAGAAAAGGGAGATGTAGAGAGAGGAGAGGAAGGAGAAGGGGAGGAGGAGAAAAGGCGAGCGGAGGAATACAAGATGAGGAAGGAACAGAAAAGGATGATTGAAGAGAGAGGCTGGCAAGAGGAAGAGGAAAAAAGACAAAAAAAGGAGCTGGAAATGGCGGCAAAGGAGATGCAGATTCTGGTGAAGATGGTGAGTGAAAAGGAGGAAGAGAGAATGAAGATGGGGGAGCAGAGAAAGAGAAAAGCAGAGGAAACAAGTGCAGGAGATGGAAAGAAAAGAGCAGGAGAAGAACAGGCAGGTGAAGGAAAAACTGGTTAGAGAAAATGAAAGGAGGGCTGAGGAAATGGAGAGAAGACAAATGGAGGCCAGAAAGCAGATAAAGAGGGAACAGGAAAAGAAGAAAGGCCTCGAGAGGGACAGGAAAGAAAAGGAGAGGGCAGAGGAGAAATGGCAAGCTGAGAATGAGCGGAGGAAAAGGGAGGATAAGCAGACAAGAAAACGAAGGGACAGAAATACAGGAGATTGTGAGAGTGATGGAAAAGATAGAAAGGATGAAGCAAGAGGAAGAACAGTGGATGAGAGAACTGGATGATTCAGAAGTGGGCAGCGAGAAAAAAGAGGGAGAGAAAAATGAAAAAGAAAGAGATGAGAGAGGAGGAAAAGAAAGTGAGAAAGTAAAGGAAAATTCAGGAGGAGAGAAAAATTAAAGGGAAGATAAGAGAGGACAAGAAAAGAGAAAGAGGGCAGGAGAGAAGGATTGAGAAAATAAATTAAATGTATTTGTTTAATGTCTTACAGAAAAAATCTAATCCAAAAAAGTATTCCGATTAAAAAAAAAAATCTGTTTAAAAACAATTTGAATAAAAAAACAATTGATCAGAAAAAATCTATTAAAAAATAATAAAAATCAATGTACACTCTTCTTTCTCCTCGTTTTTTGATTAGTTATATACATTTACATTCACATTTTTGTCATTTGGCAGACGCTTTTAATCCAAAGCGATTTACAAGTGCATAGGTTCTACCATAAGTCAAAGCATCACATCCAGAACTAGGAAAACACACATGGAATGCTGTTCTAAACATAGTCGTCATCATAAGTGCAACTTTTTTTTTTTTGGGGGGGGGTTAGACAAGGATAGGGATATCAGAAAGGAGGGGCGGGGGAAATCAGGAGGGAGGACTAAGGTAGAGTTTGAAGTTTTGAGTCTGCGTCGAAATAGGGGGAGGGATTCTGCTATCCTGACAGTGGTAGGCAAGTCATTCCGCCACTGAGGAACCAGAACGGAAAACAGGCGTGAACCGCCAGGACCGCCAGGTGCACGCAGAGAGGGAACCATAAGACGACCAGAACTGGCAGACCGGAGTGGTCTAGCTCGGGAGTAGGGAGTGATCAAGGATTGTATGTAAGGTGGGGCAGTCCCCTTAGCAGCCTGAAATGCCAACACTAGGGCCTTGAAACGGATGTGTGCGGCAATAGGAAGCCAGTGGAGGCCAATGAGAAGCGGGGTGACATGAGCCGACCTGGGCTGACTGGTGATCAGGCGGGCTGCAGCATTCTGGACCAGCTGGAGGGGCTTGATGGCACATGCTGGGAGACCAGCTAGGAGGGAGTTGCAGTAATCCAGGCGGGAAATGACGAGCTCTTGGACTAGGAGCTGGGTGGCTTTCTCCGTCAGGAGATGACAGATACGGCGTATATTGTAGAGAAAGAACCTGCAGGTTCTGCCAGTGGAGGATACTTGTGGAGCCAGGGTGAGGCAGTTATCAAGAGTCACCCCAAGATTCTTTGCCGTACGGGAGGAGGAAACTACAAAGTCCTCAACAGTCAGTGAGAGGTCAATTGACGGAGAGGACTTAGCAGGGATGTAGAGAAGCTCAGTTTTGGCAAGGTTGAGCTTCAGGTGGTGGGAAGTCATCCACGCAGAGATATCAGCCAAGCAGGCAGGGATCTGTGTGGTGAATTGGGTGTCCGGGGGGGGGAAGGAAATAAAGAGTTGGGTGTCATCAGCGTAAGAATGATAAGAAAAGCCATGGGAAGAGATAACAGAACCAAGAGACATGGTGTATAGCGAGAAGAGCCCAAGAACTGAGGGTCGGAGACTGAGAAATAAGCTAACTACGTAACTAGCTAACAGTCATATAGCCTCACGTTAAATCTACAATCAGCGGGTTTAATCAGTCACTCACTAACAGTAAAACATATTTTCTGCACACAGCATCATTTTTCGGTGGCATTTCATGGCATTTTGCAACTCAATAATCAAGTAGAGGTTTCATTTATGGATAAGATATTTCAATAGCGATCTACCCAGCAAACTATTATGATTTTGCACTCGTCTTCGTGATGACTTTTGTTGGATACAAATCTGTAACACAATAACAGCTCTGCACAAGTGAGAGTTTAACAGCTTTATTATACTGGTATTCATGCCCTATGACACATATTTGCTTGCGTTGCTACAGTTCAGTGGACATTTCCACTGGTAGACAGCTTCTCTCTGCACATTAGCAGAAGTGGGCACATATTAATGCTTTGCACAAATGACACAGTTAATGCCATATGAGTTATATTTCCTGAGCCAATTAAACTTTTTCCCACATTTCCCTCCTTTTTATCATTACAACGCTCCTAATGATTAATCTACATTACATTACATTACATTATTGGCATTTGGCAGACGCTCTTATCCAGAGCGACGTACAACAAAGTGCATACCCATAACCAGGGATAAGTTCGCTGAAAGACCCTAGAGGTAAGTACAATTTCAACTGCTACCTGTACAACAAAGATAAGGACAAGGGCCTTTTTTTTTTTTTTTTTTTTTAACAAACAAACAAACAGAGCAAAAGTCACCAAAGTTAACTATCCAAACACTGCTTACCTAGCCAACTAAAAAATACCGATACACAAAGCAAGTCACAGAGACAACAATTAAGGTTCACAGGGAGGTAGGGAGGGATGGGGAGAGGTGCTGCTTGAAGAGGTGTGTCTTCAGCTTGCGTTTGAAGGTGGGGAGAGATTCTACAGTTCTGACCTCAACGGGGAGTTCATTCCACCACCGTGGAGCCAGAACAGACAGCAGTCGTGAGCGTGAGGTGGAGGTTCGGAGAGGGGGAGGTGCCAAGCGGCCTGTGGAGGCTGAACGAAGAGGTCTGGCAGGGGTGTAGGGTCTGATGATTTTTTGCAGATAAGCTGGGGAAGACCCCTTAACTGCTTGGAAGGCTAGCACCAATGTTTTGAATTTGATGCGAGCCATGACAGGCAGCCAGTGGAGGGTAGTAAGCAGGGGGGTGACGTGCGAGTATTTGGGAAGGTTGAAGACCAGACAAGCTGCTGCATTCTGGATAAGTTGGAGGGGTCTGATGGCGGATGCTGGGAGGCCAGCCAAGAGGGAATTGCAGTAGTCCAGGCGGGACAGAACCATTGCTTGGACCAGGAGCTGGGTCGAGTAGGGGGTGAGAAAGGGGCGGATTTTCCGTATGTTGTATAGGAAGAACCTGCAAGACCGGGTCACCGCAGCAATGTTCTCGGAAAGGGACAGTCTGCTGTCCATCACCACGCCGAGGTTCCTTGCACTGGGTGACGGCGTGAGTGTGGTATCCCCGAGGGAAATGGAGAGATCCAGATGGGGAGAGGTATTAGTAGGGATGAATATCATTTCAGTCTTGCCTGGGTTGAGCTTTAGATGGTGGTTGTCCATCCAGCTCTGGATGTCCCTCAGGCAAGCAGAGATACTGGCTGAAACCTGCGTATCAGACGGCGGGAACGAGACGAAGAGTTGGGTATCGTCCGCGTAGCAGCGTGATAGGATAGCCCATGTGCAGTGATCACAGGGCCAAGGGAGCGAGTGTAAAGAGAAAAAAAGAAGCGGGCCTAGGACTGAGCCCTGGGGAACTCCTGTGGTGAGGGGCCGAGGTGTCGATACCGAACCAGCCCAGGCAACCTGGAAGGAGCGAGCAGAGAGGTAGGACTCAATCCAGTCCAGGGCTGTGCCACAGATGCCCGTTGCTGACAGGGCAGACAGGAGGATGGAGTGATCCACAGTGTCGAAGGCAGCAGAGAGATCTAGAAGAATGAGGACAGAGGAGAGGGAGGCTGCTCGTGCGGCATGGAGCGACTCACTGACGGAGAGGAGCGCAGTCTCTGTTGAGTGGCCCGATCTGAAGCCAGACTGATGGGGGTCTAGCAGGTTGTTGTTAGAAAAGAAAGAAGAAAGTTGAGTAGAAGCGGCTCGTTCGATAGTTTTAGAAAGGAAAGGAAGAAGAGATACCGGGCGGTAGTTCTGGATGATGGAGGGATCCAGAGTAGGCTTTTTTAGCAGCTGAAGTATGTACCACAAGATTCATGAATCCAAATCTAATAGTCTATAATTGTACGGTAGGGGCAGGGTGGAGGGCCAGTAGCGACTGAGGTTCGACCCTTGAAGGCAAACTCACATTAAAGAAAGTGGTATACAACACTAAGACCTTCTCCCGGGACACAGGGAGGAACAGAAACTAACCCGCACTGAAGGGGAAGGTAATTCCCCAGGAGTTAATGAGGAATAGGTGGAACTAATGATCCTCAGCCCTCTGGTGGACCCACCGGGTACTACCTCCCACCATGACAGGACCCCCCTACTAAGGAGCAGCCCCAGATGCTCCTTCAGCCCCCTGCCTGTGGAATTCACGGATCAGCTCCGGGTCCAAAATATCCCTTGAGGGGACCCAACAGCGCTCCTCCGGGCCGAAACCCTCCCAATCTATGAGATATTGTCTACCCCTGCCCACGCGGCGCTCGGCCAGGATGCGGCGCACGGTGTAGACCGGACCCCCGTCAACTAGCCTTGGAGGTGGTGGAGGGCTAGGTAGCAGGGGCTAGTGCGCTTGTCAGCACCGGCTTGAGACGGGAGACGTGGAACGTGGGGTGGATTCTCATAGATCGGGGCAACTGGAGGCGCACCGTGACCGGATTAATCCTCCTGATGATTTTAAACGGACCCACGAATCGAGGAGCGAGCTTCCGTGATTCCACCCGTAGGGGCAGATCACGCGTGGACAGCCACACCCGTTGCCCTACTCTGTAGGAAGGCGCCGACCGGCACCGCCTGTCGGCCAGCCTCTTTTGATTGGCTTTAGCCTTCATGAGCGCAACTTGCACCTTCTTCCACACAGACCGACACCGCCGAACAAAGGTCTCGGCAGAAGGTACTTTGCCCCCTCTCTCCGGTTCGGGAAATGGTGGTGGCGGGTACCCAAACTGTCCCTCGAAGGGCGAGAGGCCTGTGGACGCATTTTGTAGCGTGTTGTGAGCATACTCCGCCCACGTGAGCTGCCGACTCCACGAGGTGGGGTTGGCCGCCGCCAGGCACCGGAGCGTCTGGTTGGTGCGTTCTGTTTGTCCGTTGGTCTCTGGGTGAAACCCAGACGAGAGGCTAACTGATGCCCCTAACAGAGAACAGAACGCCCGCCAAAAACCGAGAGGCTAACTGACGCCCCTAACAGAGAACAGAACGCCCGCCAGAACCGAGAGGCGAACTGGGGTCCCCGATCTGACACCACATCCTGCGGGAGACCGTGTATTTTAAACACGTGGTCGATCACCAGGCGCGCGGTTTCTACTGCAGATGGTAATTTTGGCAGTGCCACAAAGTGAGCCGCCTTAGAAAAGCGATCTACCACAACCAGAATAACCGTTTTGCCCTCGGATGGCGGCAGCCCCGTGATGAAATCAAGCGCGATATGGCTCCAAGGGCGTCTAGGGATGGGTAACGGGCGTAATAGCCCTGAGGGAGACTGATGGGATCCATTGCTGCGAGCACATATCGCGGCCACAAACTCCCGTACGTCCTTCTCCATTCCGGGCCACCAGAATCGTCGGGACAAAAAGTCTTTAGTGCGGTGAGCCCCGGGATGCCCTGTCAGCCGTGAGGCGTGTCCCCACTGTAGCACCTGGGACCGGACCCTAGCGGGCACAAAGAGACAGTGGGGTGGCCCCCCCCCCCCACCCCGGGTCTGGCTCCAGGTGTAATGCTCTCCGCACCGCAGACTCAATCTCCCAACTAACTGGCGCCACGATCTGCGCCCCAGAGATAATGGGTTCGGGAGCGTGTTCCCTGTCGGTCTTATCAAAGACCAGAGAAAGGGCGTCTGGTTTTATATTTTTAGATCCGGGGCGGTATGTCACCGTGAATGAGAACAGTGCAAAGAACAGCGCCCAGCGGGCCTGGCATGAGTTGCGTGTTTTCGCTGTCTGTATGTACTCCAGGTTTTTATGGTCGGTCCATACTGTGAATGGATGTTCTGCCCCCTCCAACCAATGACGCCACTCCTCCAAGGCCAATTTCACTGCGAGTAGCTCCCTATCCCCTACGTCATAGTTCCTCTCGGCCTGTGACAGCGACCGCGAGAAAAACGCACAGGGATGTACTTTGTGGTCCTTGGGAGATCGTTGGGAGAGAATGGCTCCTACCCCTACCTCGGAGGCATCCACCTCCACAATAAACGGCAGGCCCGGGTTCGGAGTTATAAGAATGGGTTCAGAGCAGAACCTCTTTTTTAGCTCCCCGAATGCTGCCTCTGCCTGAGGGGTCCACATAAAACGTGCGAGAGCATCTTTCCTAGTGAGCGCGGTGATGGACGCAACTACGGTGCTAAAATTCCTTATAAAACGCCGATAAAAGTTGGCGAACCCCAGAAATCTCTGCACCTGTTTGACGGATTCCAGAGTGGGCCAGTTCTGAACGGGCTTAATTTTTGCTGGTCTTGCCCGCCGATACAATGAACCCGAGAAAGGAGACGGAATTTGCATGAAACACGCATTTCTCTGCCTTCACAAAAAGGCGTGCTTCTAGAAGACACGTCAACACTAGCTTGACATAGCGAACGTGCTCAGAAATGGTTTATCATCAAGATAAACGAATACGAACCTCTCCAATATCTCTCTGAGCACATCGTTGACGAGCGCCTGAAACACTGCAGGAGCGTTAGTGAGGCCGAACGGCATAACCAAGTACTCATAATGGCCCGAGTGTGTATTAAAAGCGGTTTTCCACTCGTCCCCCTCCCGGATGCGTACAAGATTGTACGCATTCCGGAGGTCCAACTTAGTAAAAACCGATGCCGTTTGCAGACACTCGAACGCAGAGTTCATCAAGGGCAGGGGATATCTATTCTTTATAGTTATAGCATTCAGCCCTCTGTAGTCAATACATGGCCTTAAGCTACCGTCTCTCTTTTTGACAAAAAAGAACCCTGCTCCTGCCGGTGATGATGAACCCGCTAGCTAGGACGTCACAAATGTACCCCTTCATGGCCTTACTCTCAGGCACAGATAGCGAATAGAGGGAACCCCGAGGCGGAACGGTACCCGGATGCAAGTCTATCGCACAATCGTACGACCGGTGTGGGGGTAACGAGGTAGCTCGTTGCTTGCTGAACACCTCAGCTAGCTCGCAATAAACCCTCGGAATGTTGGTTGGCAGTGAAAACTCGATAGCCCCAACCATCTGATCATCGCCTCCACCGCCTGCGGTTTGACCCAGGAGCCCGGTGTCCCCTTCAATGTCATCACTGCCCTCACTCTCATCAATAGGACAATTCCAATCAAAATCCCACTCCAAACTCCCCTCGTGCTCCTCCTGCTCCAACACCCTGACATTAGGACCAAGGGGCTCCCTAGCTTCCTCCTTGTCCATTTCGGACCCTATATCAGTGTCAATGGGAGGCGTCGAGGAAGTGTAACCCTGATACGAGTGAGCAACGCATTGCGGACCCCACTGAGACACCGGCTGGCTCCGGATACCCCAGTTTATTGATGTTTTACCAGCCAGACGTGGCCTAAAACTATCGGATACGCTGGAGATTCCACTAGATAAGATAGATATACGCTCCCGGTGGCCACCAAACGGGATGCGCATAATAACCCGCTCGGTCTTGTGGCGGACCACCCCAGACCCCAAGGGGCGACCGTTGAGCGCCGTAATAGGTTGGGGCCGCGGCATAGATCAGACGGGCAGTTGGTGTTGTGCAGCCCACTGACGGTCAATAAAATTATCCACCGCCCCTGAATCAATAAAAGCCTCAGCATCAATGGCGACCCCTCTCCATGCCAGTTCTACGAGCAGAGTATTGCGAAAGCTAATACCTTTGACCAGTCCCACTAGCAACTTTCGCTCCGCTAGTGGGACTGATCTTTTGCTTTCAAGTGTGGACAATTTTTTACCAGGTGCCCTGGCCGTTTGCAAAAATAACACAACCCTTCTCTTCCGGACCACCTCCTAGGGCGTGCAAGAGAAGTGCTATCCAGCTGCATAGCCTCTTCTCCCTTGTGTGCACCCTGTCTCCCTTCTGCCTCTAAGGTTCTGCCTAAAGGAGGTGAACCCGGCCACATTAACCCGCTTATTTTGCCGGCTCTTTCTCTCTCTCTCTCCCGAACCCGATTATCAATTTGGATCGCTGTGGAAATCAGTGACCCTAAATCCCCTGGTGGTTCTACTGTGGCCAGCGCGTCTCTGACAGGGTCGGACAAAGCTCCCGTAAACAGTGTCATTAGGCGTTCGTCAGCCCATCCTGTCTCCCCTGCCAGAGCCTGGAATGCCACGGAGAATTCAGCGACACTCCGGGTCCCCTGCCTCATCCAAGTCAAGCGGGCCGCAGCCTCTTTTGTGACATTGTGATCAAAGACCCTAGTCATCTCTTGTATTAGGAGCTGGGAATCATTCATAAAAGGAGACTGGGTCCTGATCAGAGGTTCTGCCCAGGCGAGCGCAGTCCCGGTTAACAACGGCAGGATAAACGCCACACGGGATTCCTCAGTCGAAAACTGCGAGGGCTGCGCTTTAAAAAAAATCAAACACTGGGAGAGAAACCCCCTACATTTCCCGGTTTCTCCCCCGTACCGCAACGGCAGCTGTAATTTTGGCTCCCTGACCACGGGGGGAATAGGCTGGTAAGTGGGCATAGAAAATTGGGGAGGGGTGGGTGGTTGAGGGTTGTCAGGGGGTGGCATAGGTGTTTGTGCTGCACATCCTGCTGCCCACCTAACCTAGCCAAGATTTCATCCTGCCGCTGGAACACTAAAGTCTGCTGCTCGGGGGTGGCAGCCTGCTGAGCTTGCAGTGCCTGCAGCTGCTGTTCCTGCCTATTTAGAGCAGCCTGCTGGGCGGCTATCACTGCTTCCAGTGAGGAACCTCCTGCTTCCATTACTGACTAGTCGCTGGCCCCTCCGAGAAGGCTTTTGAGTTCTGTAGGGTAGGGGCAGGGTGGAGGGCCAGTAGCGACTGAGGTTCAACCATTGAAGGCGAACTCACAATAAAGAAAGTGGTATACAACACTAAGACCTTCTCCCGGGACACAGGGAGGAACAGAAACTAACCCGTAGGCGGTAATTGGAAAGAACAGAAATTAAGCCCAAAAAACGGCTGTAGAAAATAAAAACAACCCTCAGAAAACAGGGCGAATACACAAACCAGATATAGTGCTGGGAAGTGAGCACTGCGAGTAATAATAGTGAATCTCCCAAATAAAAGTACAACCTAGCAAAAACCGCAAGGCACAAAACAAAAAACCCATGAGGCGCAGCTCAGGAAGAAAAACACAAACTAAAATACAATACCGGGGACAACGTCCCTCTACCACCGGCTCACACGAGCCCCAAACAAAAAGGAAGAAATGAAAACCTTTCAGGAAGGCGTCGGTGAACAAACACCACAACCGAGCGCCTTCCGTACCTATTTCTTGGTAGTCTCAGAGATTTTTGATAAATAACCAACACCGTACCTGACTCTACCAGAACAGAGTCTACCGGGTGTCTTACCGGCTTTGTGCAAGTGCAAACGTTGAACACAAAAGCACTGAAGGGAGTCAGCACTGGCTTTAAATACTCTTGGGGAAGGTAATTCCCCAGGAGTTAATGAGGAATAGGTGGAACTAATGATCCTCAGCCCTCTGGTGGACCCACCGGGTACTACCTCCCACCATGACAAAAAATGTGTTTTTAGTATGGAGTATATTTCAGCACACATTGGCACGCGCAGATTGTAATATGTTGTACCATAACTCGAAAATGACACCAGTGTTAACTGGTAATAAACCTAAATTGATTAGAATATGCTCACAAGTGGCAGCATTTAAATAAATTTAAAAATTCAAATAGAAATGGATATAGTCCTCTTATTTCAGGTTCAATCACTTCAGCGCTCTATACTTTTTAATGGGCTCGTGACTGTTCTGTGGTTCGTACGGAAGCGATCGTTTGCTGAACAAAATGCAAATGCTCTGGAAACATGAGGCCACTAATGAACTCCACTATACCTTGAATTCGCTCATGTCTCATGGGAAGGGTTTAGGACGAGGGACCACGAAATAGACTGTGAAGTTTTCACTGAATAGTATTAACAGAGCTGTGAAGTCAGGGTGCCAATGGAGTATATGGTCAGGTCCAATCCTCTTGATGTTGTCGAGGAATAATCTGCAGCACCACGATGTTGCTGTGAAGTTCTCACTGTGATGTACCCACTGAAATAGTTAACATTTTATGGTTTTACCATAACTAAAGATGCAAACTCACAGTGGACTACAACTACTTAATCTGGCTCTATCTGATAGACATACATATCTTAAGAATGACAGCCTTTAATGGACCAGTTGTGTTTTTTTGCCAACGGTGTTTAATATTGGATAATATAATCCACAATGGGTATTAACTGCACCACTGCTAAATTATAACTGGTCCCATTTTGTCTTGCCTTAAAGAAGCAAAAATGGACAAAGGCAACACTCAATAGAGTCCTGGAGAAGGAGAAGAAGGAGAAGGTGGAGGAGAGAAGGCGAGCGGAGGAACAGAAGATGAGGAAGGAACAGAAAAGGAAGATTGCTGAGAGAGGCAGGCAAGAGGAAGAGGAAAAAAGACATAAGAAGGAACTGGAAATGGCGGCAAAGGAGGGAGAATGAAGATGGAGGAGCAGAGAAAAAGAGAAAAGCAGAGGAAACAAGTGCAGGAGATGGAAAGAAAAGAGCAGGAGAAGAACAGGCAGGTGAAGGAAAAACTGGTTAGAGAAAATGAAAGGAGGGCTGAGGAAATGGAGAGAAGACAAATGGAGGCCAGAAAGCAGATAAAGAGGGAACAGGAAAAGAAGAAAGGCCTCGAGAGGGACAGGAAAGAAAAGGAGAGGGCAGAGGAGAAATGGCAAGCTGAGAATGAGCGGAGGAAAAGGGAGGATAAGCAGGAGAGAAAACAAAGGGACAGAGAGATACGGGAGATTGAGAGAATGATGGAAAAGACAGAAAGGATGAAGCAAGCTGAAGAACAGAGGAGGAGAGAACTGGAAAGGATCATTCAGAAGCGGGCAGAGAGAGAGAAGGAAGCCCAGGATAAAAAGAAAGAAAATGAGCAGTTGAAGAGAGAAATGCAGGAGAAGATATTCCTGGAAAAGATGAGGAAGAAGAAGGAGAAGAACGGGAGGAAGCAAGTGGAGGGAGACATGAGGAGAGAACTGTTGGAGAGGAAAATGTTTGCGAAGCTCAGGAAGGAGCAACAACTGACGGAGAAAATTAGATCCAAGGAGCAGGGGAAGAAAAGTAGAGAGAATGAACTCCGAGAGAAGAGGAAGGAGTTGAAAACAATGGTGGAGACGATAGGGCAGCTGGAGGCGCAGAGATTGAGGGAAAGGCAGGAGAAAAGGGAGAAGGATAGGATAGAAAAAGAGGAAATGGAGAAGAAGATGCTTCTGGAAGAAGCCAAACGGAGGGAGAGGGAACAGAAGCAAATAAGATTAGAGCAACGGAAAGGGAGAGAGCAGGCGAAAGAAAACCTGGAGAGGGAGAAGAAAATGAAAGAGAAAGTGGAGAAGATGAAGAGAGAGGAGGAAAGGAAAACTCAGGAGAAGGAGAGAAAAGCTAAAGAAAAGGAAGATAAGATAAGAGAGGAGAAGAAAAAAAGTGAAAGAAGGAGGGTGATGGAGGAGAAGAAAAAGAAGGAAGAGGAGGAGAGGGAAAGAAGAGAGGGAGAGAGAAAAGACCGCCATGAAAAGAAAAGAATAGAGGACATGAAAAAGCAGGCAGTGGAGGATTCAAAACTAGAGAAGGAGAGAAATTGGAGAGCACAGGAGAGGAAAGCCCACGGTAAGAGGACGGAGGTAATGGCGGACAGGAAAAACAAAGACAAGGAGGACTCAACAAATTGTGAAATGGGGGATGCAGGAAAGATAGAAAGGGCCCAGAAAATGAAAGAAAATAGAAGATTAAAATCTGAGAAGGCAGACGGAGAAAAGGAGAGAAAAGCAAAAGCGAAAATAGCAGTAGAAAAGGTTTATGGGAAAAACAAAATGGAGGGAAAGGAAAAAACAGGAAGATTAGAGGAACGGAAAAGGAGAGAAAAAGATGAAGGAAACCTGGAGAGGGAGAGGAAAATAAAAGAGAAAAGGGAGAAGATGTAGAGAGAGGAGAGGAAGGAGGAGAGGAAGGAGAAGGGGAGGAGGAGAAAAGGCAAGCGGAGGAATACAAGATGAGGAAGGAACAGAAAAGGAAGATCGCTGAGAGAGGCAGGCAAGTGGAAGAGGAAAAAAGACACGAAGGAACTGGAAGGAAGTGGAAATGGCGGCAAAGGAGGGAGAGAGAATGAAGATGGAGGAGCAGAGAAAAAGAAAAGCAGAGGAAACAAGTGCAGGAGATGAAAAGAAAAGAGCAGGAGAAGAACAGGCAGGTCAAGGAAAAACTGGTTAGAGACAATGAAAGGAGGGCTGAGGAAATGGAGAGAAGACAAATGGAGGCCAGAAAGCAGATAAAGAGGGAACAGGAAAAGAAGAAAGGCCTCGAGAGGGACAGGAAAGAAAAGGAGAGGGCAGAGGAGAAATGGCAAGCTGAGAATGAGCGGAGGAAAAGGGAGGATAAGCAGAAGAGAAAACGAAGGGACAGAAATACAGGAGATTGAGAGTGATGGAAAAGATAGAAAGGATGAAGCAAGAGGAAGAACAGTGGAGGAGAGAACTGGATGATTCAGAAGTGGGCAGAGAGAAAAAAGAGGGAGAGAAAAATGAAAAAGAATGAGATGGAGAGAGGAGGAAAAGAAAGTGAGAAAGTAAAGGAAAATTCAGGAGAAGGAGAGAAAAATTAAAGGGAAGATAAGAGAGGACAAGAAAATGTCTTACAGAAAAAATCTAATCCAAAAAAGTATCAATAGTGTATTCCGATTAAAAAAAAAACTGTTTGAATAAAAAGCTCAGCGGGTTTAATCAGTCACTCACTAACAGTAAAACATATTTTCTGCACACAGCATCATTTTTCGGTGGCATTTCATGGCATTTTGCAAGTCAATAATCAAGTAGAGGTTTCATTTATGGATAAGATTTTTCAATAGCGATCTACCCAGCAAACTAGCTAAGATGCCAAGTGGAAGTTTTCATCGTTGATTATGCACTCGTCTTCGTGATGACTTTTGTTGGATACAAATCTGTAACACAATAACAGCTCTGCACAAGTGAGAGTTTAACAGCTTTTTACAATATACATATCGGGTCCAGCGCTTGCAAAGAGGAGAACAATGCCTCATACTTTGTTACAGCTTATATACACATTCAGTTGCTGGGGAGAGTGGGGCAGTCCCTGTCTCCCTCCAGTCAGCAGCCAGCACATGCACCAAGAGAAACAATTCTAAGCTCTGGGGTCAATCCAGTGTGGCCCCCTCCTTCATGGTTAGGTGTTCTCCTGTTTTTCTGCAAGCTTGTGATGATATTTGAAACAAATGTTTCTGCTTCTCTTATCTTACTGGTATGCATGCCCTATGACACATATTTGCTTGCGTTGCTACAGTTCAGAGGACATTTCCACTGGTAGACAGCTTCTCTCTGCACATTAGTAGAAATGGGCACATATTAATGCTTTGCACAAATGACACAGTTAATGCCATATGAGTTATATTTCAGTTATATTTAAACTTTTTCCCACATTTCCCATTTTTTATCATTACAACGCTCCTAATGATTAATCTACACTATTAAAATTTTCCACCCATCTGCCTCTCCCTTTCAGGTTTTCAACAGAGGGCTAATTTTTATAGTGGACTCTACTCTTCACATCATCATATTGATCATCATACTCCGGTTCTCTATTGGACTGTTCGAGTCTGAGGTACAGACTGGCCGTTGTTCTCTTCATTGCAGCATTGGGAGGACGCAGCATCCACAGCACCCGAGGAGCAGCAGAAACAGTCCGACAATCGTCAGTCCGGTGATCAGGATGCCAGTCCAGCCGGAGAACCACCTTCCCAGGCCTCCTAGCAAATCAGTGGTCCCTGCTCCTTCCTGCATCTTTTCAGACATCTTCATCCGAGTCAGAACCGCGTCTAGTCCCTCTCCATCCCCCATAGTGCTGCGAATACAGTACAACACTGCTCCCCCAACATTAAACAGACTCCGCCTTCTTTTGCGGTTATCATGTTCAATGCTGCTCTATTTTGTCTGGTGGTTATAGTGTTCCTAATCAATCCTAATGCAGTCGTGGTTAAGTTTGCCTCATACATTTGCATATAATATATCAAATTTATCCAACCTGCATGGTTACCCATTTCACACCAGGGGCAGAATACCGAGAGAACACGATATCCTACAAGGTTAAGCGCTTTGTACTGGTCAGGTACCCTGTGGGGAGTGCTTATTCCATCAAACCAATTTCCATCTAATTCTGGTGGCAGGAGTACCTCTCTTTTCTGCCTTTTTGGGTGCTCTTTTGGTCTTGTGGTAATTTGGAATGGCCTTGCTAACATTACTCTAGCACAGGTTCCCGTCCAATTGGGGGGTAAGGTAGCTCTTAGCTTGGTGCCTCCGCACATCCACCACAAGTCAGCCATTGCTGTACCGTGGTCATACATTAGTACAGTATTTGGGCAGAAGGCAGTATTACATTGGTCTCCTGGATTGAGGGGCTCTCGCCCTCCGGTTACTTTAATGGTCCTGGCGCATGCCGGGAAGTTCCCCACTTCCTGATTACTATTATTAGATATATTCCTTGACAGACACTCAGTATCGGGCTTCCTCAGTATCGGGCATGAACCTCCATTCAAAATGGGAACAGTTTGCAGCCATATGAGAGCTAGTCAGATTGTACAATCCTGTTGACAGCATTGTTAGTCATTCGGCTTCACACAGCGGTCTCGTCTAGTTTGCACAGTGTTCTGGTGGCAAACAGGAGGTGGCGTTTGCTTTCCCATTAACACACCACGATATGCTGCTTGTGCAGTTTTTCTCAGGACATTTAATGTTACACAGCCCCGCCACTGCACACGTTGGGCACTTGCAGTTTAACCTCTCCTGTTCTTTATCCCACGCCTTCATTTCTGGCCCTGTGTGGAAGACCTCACATTTACTCCACGTATGAGGCTGTGGAACTATAGGCAAAGGCTTTATCGCAAATTGAGGCCCACTACACACCAGGCAGTCACCTGTGGGATGGTGAGGCAGTGTTGTTTTGTTAACCCACCAGTACCAATTGCTGCTCGCAGCCACTCTTTTATGATAATCAGTTACCTGTTTTGGAATGGGCTTGCACAGTAAGCCTATTATCAGCACTATCCCCCCAGCCAGCCCTGCAGCTGCTATTCTCTTAAACGTTGATAATTTCATTTTAGCTAATGGGCAGCGACTAATCCCAAGAACTGTTGTCATTTTCTACACCGGGTTTGAGACGGATGATACCTGTTGTATTCACCCCCCTTTGTAACCGGTCTTCAGTTCTTAGGTGTCTGCTTGTCCCTCTGTTACTGCCGTGTTTACCTTTTTACAGTGAGTGAGGTGCACCCAGGAAGATCTTTCAGCAATTCTTACTGCTATGGGCGTGGTCAACAGCACCTGATATGGTCCTTTCCACCAGGGCGACGCCCAGGTTTTCCTCAATGTCTTTTACCACCACCCAGTCTCACCACTGGATCGTCTTCTGGTTCTACTGGCGGGGTTAAGACACAACTGATAACAGTTTTTTTGTTCCAACATTGCCCTCATGTGATCTACCAGGGTCTAGTCATCTGCTGGTTTCATTATCTTTCCAAATATGGCCATAATATATGGTTTCCAATGTACTATCTCAAATGGGGAGAGACCTCTGTCCTTTCAGAATTCTCTTGCTTAACGCAACCAGGGGGAGACAGTGAGTCCAATTATTTCTCGTCTCTTGCATCATTTCGCGCCATTTCCCTTTGATAGTGCCATCCGTTCTTTCCACCATTCCTGCTGACTGAGGGTGATAGGCACAGTGGTTTTTGAGTTCTATGTCCAATTGCTTACCAATATGTGCAATGACCATGTTTACAAATTCTGGTCCATTGTCACTGAATAATCTTTGCGGCACGCCGTGCCTTGGAATGATTTCCCTGCACAATGCTTTTGCCATCGTTATGGCATCTGCGTGTGCTGCAGGGAAAATTTCCACCCATCCTGAATATGGGCAAATCATCGCCAAGCAATATTTCTGGCCTTCGCTTGGTGTAGGGGAGATTAAATCCATCATCCAAAACTGGAACAGATATTCAGCTCCTGGGATCTTTCCCGGTTTTGGTTTACACATCCCCTGTGGGTAGTTTTTGATGCAAATCAAACACTTTTTACAAACATTTTGTGAGTAAGTTGTTTATCCGAATGCTGAAAACACTTGTCTGACTTGGTCTACCATCCCTCCTTTTGAGACATGGGTCTTCTCATGACTCAATTCAGAAACCAAGTCAAATACATTTCTTGGAAGTACTGGCTTACCCTCTGGGCCCTCCCAGAGTCCAGTATCTTTGTTCAATTTACAGTTATGAATCTATCCCAGAATCTTTTTTTTCTGGTTCTAGTGTTTGTTTTTGCATATCCTGTTATTTTTCCAGATCCAAATCAATGTGTTGTTCTGTTCTATGTGGCACAACAGAGATTGTGTGTGACGCAGCTTTTTTTGCTGCTTCATCAGTCTTTTGCCCAGCATTACACCCAAATGTTTGAGTCAAGACCAAGGTCATGCATCCATTTCTGCTGAAATGGTTTACTTCCGTCTGGGTTTTCCAGCACTGCCGAGCCAACTAACGGTCGCTTTACTTTCGTAAAGGCTTCTTCCGCCTCAGGTGTCCATCGGACATTCTCCTGGGCTGTCATAGGCCTGGTGTATATGAGGTCAGTCAGTGGTTGGGTCAGTTCCACATAGTTACAGATCCATACTCTGCAGTAATTTACCATTCCTAAAAATGACATCACTTGCTGTTTGGTTTGTAGTTTTGGTGCATTTAGGATGGCCGTTTTTCTACCATCCTCCAGGCGTTTACCGTTCTGGGAAATTAGATGGCCCAAATATTTTACCTCCGGTTTCCACAATTGCAGTTTGCCCTTGCTGAACTTGTGTTCTTGCTCTGCGAGGAACTTTAGACACGCCAAAGTATCCTTTTTGCAGGTCTCCTTATCAGAGGGACAAATGAGAATGTAATCAACATACAACATCATTTGACTGCCCCCCTGCGGTTCGAATTTTGCCATATTTGCCGCCATCTCTTGTGAGAAAATGGTGGGCGATTCACAGAAACCTTGCGGGCACCGAGTGTAAGTCCATCTTTTTCCCTCGAATGCAAACCAAAACTGGCATTCTTTTGCAACAGGTATTGAGAAGAATGCATTTGCCAGGTCAATCACCGAGAAGAACCCTGATTCTGGTCACAGGTCATTCAGCAGAGTATGTGGATCTGGAACTATGGGAGCTCTTGGACTGATCGCCTTGTTTACAGCTTGCAGGTCTTGCACCATCCTCCTGTTCCTC
Source organism: Conger conger (assembly GCF_963514075.1). NCBI lineage: Eukaryota > Metazoa > Chordata > Actinopteri > Anguilliformes > Congridae > Conger > Conger conger. The sequence goes on from NC_083773.1 coordinate 35,428,809, forward strand.
ACTGACACACCCTCCCGTATGCCCACCCCCATCCATTTTCTTGTTCCGCTTTCCCTCACGGATTTGTCTCTCAAAGTGGATGGCGTGAGTCTTTGCAGGGGCTAAGCCACCTGTTGCCCATGTTATCAGATGTTGTTTCACCAGCCTTGTTATCTCTAGTTTCATGCCAATTGGCTACTCGAGAGCAGTCGGCATGCGCTGCATAGACCTGTCTGAGCCTGTCCTGCAGTCCCCTTATCGGGCTCTAGTAGGGTCTGCAGCTGGTCCAGGAGGATCTTGATAAGGGACAACTTGGTTTTGGTGAGTGGGTTCCAGGCGCCCTGCACCTGACACCACTCAATGCCCAACATCACTCTCATACATGATTCCAATTCCACCAGATTTGGTCTGTAACTTTGTATCAATTGTCTGATACAATCTTCTGGTCCCTCTGTAGGGTGTCCATCACCTTTTTATATCTTGCTGGGTCCATGGTCTATAGACACACTGAGTCCAATGCATGGACTGTCAGTCGGACAGTTATCAGAATTTAATGATTTGCCGGGTGGCGCCAGCGGGTATATGGTTGGGTTGCCGAATCCGCCTTTCGGCAGTGTGGGGTATAAATTACCCACTGGCCCAGCCGGAGACAGACTCGGAAGCAATTTATGTACAGTCCCAGAATACGACGGTGGCATATTCTGGGAAGGGTTAACCCAAAAATCTCCTTAAGTGATCCGGGAAGAGGTCTTTACTCAGGAGTCCCAGACTCCCCCGTGCACGGTTTCAGGTTTGGTATTCAGTGAGAGTCGAAGTAAAGATCTTGGGATACCGGACGAGCCCCCAAGTTATGTTCGATGCAAATCTGCAATACAATAAAAGCTCTGCACAAGTGAGAGTTTAACAGCTTCATACAATATGCATATCAGGTCCAGCGCTTCCAACGCTGAGAACAATGCCTTATACTTCGTTACAACTTATATAAATATGCTGTTGCTGAGGAGAGTGGGGCAGTCCTTGTGTCCCTCCAGTCAGCAGCCAGCACATGCACCAAGAGAAACTATTCTAAGGTCAGGGGTTAATCCAGTGTGGTCCCCTCCTTCGTGGTTAGGTGGGCTCCTGTTTTTCTGCAAGCTCTTGATGATATTTGAAACAAATGTTTCTGATTCTCTTATCTTACTCGTATTCATGCCCTATGACACAAATTTGCTCACGTTGATACAGTTCAGTAGAAATTTCCAGTGGTAGACAGCTTCTCTCTGCACATTAGTAGAAGTGGGCACATATTAATGCTTTGCACAAATTACACAGCTAATGCCATCTGAGCTATATTTCGTGACCCAATTTAAATTTTCCAACAGTCTCACTCTGGATCAGCTCGATTTAAGCAACCATGAACTGCGCATATAAACCTGTGTTATCGCTGTATTTGTATCCTTTGTCGCTCACCTGAGATGTAAAAAAACTATATTTTTGGAGGAAAAATGCATTGAGTTCTATGGCAAGGTTGCCCTCCACGAGTCATGGTCGCGTGGTTTGTGATGTGTATTAAAAACGATCTATAGGCCTTTAGGCATCATTTCGTAAAATGTGTTAATGTATCCCTAAGCTCCTCGTACTGTGGAATTACATTTGGAATCCCCATACCCTCTGAACTGCACAGCCTATTCTACTTCCATCCATGTGGACTTTCTAATTTACCTGCTAGTTTAACACCTGAACTGTCTCATTTCATAGGCCAGCGGATGGGCGTCCCCCAACAGCTCATCCTGAGATTTTTCTTTTCTCGCCACTGTTTGAGGGAGTTGTTTACCTCATATGCTATTTGAGGGCTTAGGGCTGATATTTCCTATTTTTTCTTCCCTTCTGTTACTTTGTAAAGTGTCTTTGGGACAGTCTGTTGTGAAAAGCGCTATACAAATACAATTGACCATTGAGTTGGTGATGTTCTATCAATAAATTAATACATATGTCTTAAAATGTATGTCTTAACTAATTCATCAAGGCTAGCGACAGTCAACAAATCAGAATTGTAGTTGACTGCAATACAGAAGACGAATTTGAAAACATACACAACGATAGACACAGGTTGAAGTGCTGTGGCACTTCACAGATTAGATCAATTTTCACAAGGGGTTGCCACATAAAAGGGCAAAACTATATGTTCATGCTCATTATTCATTTTCAGAGATTACAGAATGCACGATGTTCGTAAGTAATGAGAATGTATTTTTTATTTAAACATTTTAACGTTAACCATACAAAATATTGTAAAAAAAGAAGGTAGTGGAATAAAGTAAACATGTTAAGAGTTATGTAAGAGTTATTATTGCTTAACTGGGTACATCTTAATTGGGTATTTTAGCCTGTACATTATCTTTACTATTCTTTCACTCTTGGGTTTCTTGTCTAGTCGAAGCACAACAAATTGGAGCCACTGATGGTCTGTGGCCATTCCCCTATGGAAGTATGTACCACAAGATTCATGAATCCAAATCTAATAGTCTATAATCATACGCGTTTTTCGTATGGAGTATATTTCAGCACACATTGGCACGCGCAGATTGTAATATGTTGTACCATAACTCGAAAATGACACCAGTGTTAACTGGTAATAAACCTAAATTGATTAGAATATGCTCACAAGTGGCAGCATTTAAATAAATTAAAAAATTCAAATAGAAATGGATATAGTCCTCTTATTTCAGGTTCAATCACTTCAGCGCTCTATACTTTTTAATGGGCTCGTGACTGTTCTGTGGTTTGTACGGAAGCGATCGTTTGCTGAACAAAATGCAAATGCTCTGGAAACATGAGGCCACTAATTAACTCCACTATACCTTGAATTCGCTCATGTCTCATGGGAAGGGTTTAGGACGAGGGACCACGAAATAGACTGTGAAGTTTTCACTGAATAGTATTAACAAAGCTGTGAAGTCAGGGTGCCAATGGAGTATATGGTCAGGTCCAATCCTCTTGATGTTGTCGAGGAATAATCTGCAGCACCACGATGTTGCTGTCAAGTTCTCACTGTGATGTACCCACTGAAATAGTTAACCTTTTATGGTTTTACCATAAAGGTGGACTACAACTACTTAATCTGGCTCTATCTGATAGACATACATATCTTAAGGATGACAGCCTTTAATGGACCAGTTGTGTCTGCTCTTTTTTTGGATAATATAATCCACAATGGGTATTAACTGCACCACTGCTAAATTCTAACTGGTCCCATTTTGTCTTGCCTTAAAGAAGCAAAAATGGACAAAGGCAACACTCAATAGAGTCCTGGAGAAGGAGAAGAAGGAGAAGGTGGAGGAGAGAAGGCGAGCGGACGAACAGAAGATGAGGAAGGAACTGAAAAGAAAGATTGCTGAAAGAGGCAGGCAAGAAGAAGAGGAAAAAAGACACAAGAAGGAACTGGAAATAGCATCAAAGGAGGGAGAGAGAATGAAGATGGAGGAGCAGAGAAAAAGACAAAAGCAGAGGAAACAAGTGCAGGAGATGGAAAGAAAAGAGCAAGAGGAGAAGAACAGGCAGGTGAAGGAAAACCTGGTGAGAGAAAATGAAAGGAGGACTGATGAAGTGGAGAGAGGACAAATGGAGGCCAGAAAGCAGATAAAGAGGGAACAGGAAAAGAAGAAAGGCCTCGAAAAGGACAGGAAAGAAAAGGAGAGGGCAGAGGAGAAATGGGACAAGAGTGAACTGTTTCTGTCTCCACATTGGAGTGAGGAGCTGACCGTTTCCTTCCCTGTACCTAGGAATACCATCAAGCTCCTGGGGGTGACCTTCCAGGCTGACGGAGGAGGGAGAACCAGCTGGGAGGGAGCCCTTCGCCACGTCCAAAATAAAATCAGGAGCTGGAGTGCACTGCCCTTGACCATGGCAGGTAAGATCCTTGTCCTGAAGGAAATTGTCGTACCCATTCTGCTCTATGTGGGGAGAGTGTTTTCCCCAGGCAAAGCCAGCGGAAAGCCACTGGGGCGACATGGCTCAGACAGTAAGAGCAGTCGTCTGGCAGTCGGAGGGTTGACGGTTCGATCCCCCGCCCGGGCTGTGTCGAAGTGTCCCTGAGCAAGACACCTAACCCCTAAATGCTCCTGACGAGCTGGTCGGCGCCTTGCATGGCAGCCAATCGCCGTTGGTGTGTAAGTGTGTCTATGAATGGGTGCATCAGAAGCATCAATTATACAGCGCTTTGGATAAAGGCGCTATATAAATGCCAACCATTTACCAAGCTAATCACCCGGATGGCTTTCCGCTTTGTCTGGGGGAATACCATGGAAAAGCTGAAACGCATCACCCTCCTCAAGGAGGAGCGGAATGGGGGGCAGGGGGTCCCAGACATCATAACCATTATTATGGTGCAGGGTCTGGCCACCCTTGAACGCAGGGAAGGTGGGTAAGGCCTCTGGTACCTTTGCCAGGTACTATGCCACCCCCTTCCTCAGGGCAATGGGCTTGGGTGTGCTAGACCGTACCATACCCTATAGCTGGGACCCCCCCTCCGTCTACCGAGCCCTGAAGGACTTTGCCTACAGGCCGGGTCTGCCCAAATTGTAATGCTCCCGGGGGGGGGGCCAGACCGGGACCTGCAAGTCCTCTGGGCAAATGTGACACACAAGTGTCTTACTAACAAACAAAAAGACATTGCCTGAATGACAGCCTATAGGTGTCTCCCCACTGGAACATTTATGTATCGCCAGCACTTAACCCTGACTGAACGCTGCCCCCACGGATGCACTGACTCAGAACACATCCACCACCTGTTCTGGGAGTGCTCTGTGGCCAGGCGGGTCTGGGGCCCTGTTTGTTCCTCTCCCTCCCTTAGCAGGTTCCTGCTGAGGTCCTCCCTGATGGCTGAGGGCATCCTCTACGGTCCGCCGAGGGGGTGCAAGACCACCGAGCTCCATCGTCAGTGGAGGATTATTAACACCATGAAGCAGGTCCTGTGGGAGACGAGGAACATCAAGGTCTACCAAAAGACATTTGTAGACCTGATCACTCTCCGAAGGAGGATCCAAAACCTCCTCCAAGACGGCGTGATGTTGGACATTCACATTAACAAGACCCTGGCGAGAGAGAAATGGGGGGTGGACCACTGGAAAGAACTGGTCATATAGTCCACCCCCCCTAAGAGGGGCAAGAGGTCCTCAACACCTGCACAACCTAAGCAAGACCCCTTTTTTCTTAACATCTCTGCCCGGTTTGGGATATCTTAAACTCACCATTTCTTGCTTTTTGTTTTGACCTGACTTTGTCAACTTTCTTACTAGGTTTCGTTTAAATAAGATCTGTGTCTTCTAGTTTCAAAATGAGTGTCTGTATTTTTTAAAAATGATTATGTTGTGTTATTGAGTGTGTTTTAACATTTTTAAATTGTAAAGGACTTAAAAACCACTCTACTATATTAAACTATCTATTTGAAACAAAGGAGTACCTCCATTTATTTTTCTACTGACAATCGTACGGAGGAATATATTGAACTCTTTAAAAATTCTACAGAGAGGAAAAGAAAAGAAACACAGGAAGTGCAAAAAAGATTAGAGCAACGGAAAAGGACAGAGGAGACGAAAGAAAATCTGGAGAGGGAGAAGAAAATGAAAGAGAAAGTGGAGAAGATGAAGAGAGAGAAGGAAAGGAAAACTCAGGAGAAGGAGAGAAAAGCTATCAAATCCAAAAAAGTATCATTAGTGTTCTTCTGATAAAAAAAATTCTATTTATAAACAAGTATAATGAAAAAACAATCTGTACATTTCATGCAGGTTTCCTTTACATATATTTGATTCCGTTTTATTATTATTTTATTCGTTATTCTTGCACGTACATTTAGAAATTAGGAAAAAAAATAAAGTCAAGTATTGGGTTTCATTATCTTTCATTAAATTTTTTTGATAAAAAAAAATCGATGTACACTTGTCTCTTTTCTCCTCATTTTTTGACTAGTTATATAGGTTTCCTTTATATAATCTTTTATTCTGTTTTATTCTTTTTTATTCGTTATTCTTAGTTCAATGAAAAAAAGAAATTTAATTTATAAATTAACATACATTAACATAATTTCTCTATGATTAATATAGTAAACATACATGATTGTTGTGTGCCTCACTGCTTGAAATGTGTAAGAATCATATATTGTTCTTACATGATTTTTGGCTTTTTAATGTATGTTAACATATTAGAAATTCATGACAATACCATACCATTTCTGTATGATGTATTAGGATACATTTAAATCCGAAATAAGCTAACAACATAACTAGTTAACAGTCATATTGCCTCACGTTAAACCTACACTCAGTAGTTGTAATCACATGGTCAATAACGGTAAAACATTTTTCGGTTACAACACGGCATTTTGCAACTCAATCAAGTAGAGGTTTAATTTATAGATTAAATGCAGCACTGCATTAAATTACGGGTTACAGGATCCATTGAAATATTATAGCAATTAATAACGGTTCATAAACGTTTTTACGCGTAGGCTATTCATATGTACCTGTATGATCAACCATTCACACCATGTTATTAATCAACTGCTCGAATTTAGTTATGTACCCATCGAAGACGGTAAGGTGACTTGAGCTATAATAAATTAGTTACCTCCCCCCCTAAATAGACATGTTTTGATCAAACATTTTAGCGTGCGAGCAACGGCTGCGGTTATTTGAAATAGCTAGTTGGCTTTAATTTGGCAGTGGAGGACAGCATTCACGTTACTCGGTAAGTTAAACCGTGTACGCTATAATATAAATTGTCACATAAAATATATCGCTATCATTATTAAAAATATGCATAGCATGATATATACGTAATTCGACAGCTGGTAATACCGTTAACGTCGTAGACTAACGTTAACACCGCCTGGAGGCAGCTAACGTAGCTAGCTAGCTAAATAGTTAAGGCATAAAAAAATGTGCTAGCTAGCTAGCCAAGTAAGTTTCTTGGTATGTTTCTTGGTAATTCTTTTTTAGTCAAAATATGTGAATGATTGGATGAGTCACACCTCAGACATTGATAACATATTTAAAATGAGTTATTATGGAATTAAGTATTTTATTTTGTGTCAGTTATGTTATAATGGAGTATGTTTTAACTGATGTTTGAATGTGCAAAACAAATTACCTTAATACAGTATCTGCCCTATCCTGCTTTGTCCTATCCATCAACATGCTTCTTAGGACAGTTCAAGTCACGTTTAAGCAAATTAAGTAAATTAATTAACATTTTGTTTGGTTTACTTAAGACAACAAGTTCAACATCCAAAATATGCTGAGAGATTTGGCTCCAAGTTTACCTTTGGCCCCACTGAAACGTCAACACGTTCCAACAAAGAGGTTTGAAGAAGACTGATGACTCAACAGACATTGATAAAAGTCAGGTAACTTACTCTCAGCTTCGAGCTCTGAATAAAAATAAGGCTGTATGGATACTATTTATTTACTGCTCATGTTACTTTTCTCTTTAGTCTTTATTTAATTGATTGTACCAAGTAGAAATATATGGTGAATGTATGCAAGAAAACTAAATATCGGCTTGATTGCCCTTGCTTGACACAATCGAAACCAGTGGAATGGTCCCAACGATTTCAAGCCCTGGCCTTCTGGCACTCCAGGCAGGCTCAATCAGCACTTAATATATTTGAAAGGCAAATAGTATTTGACCCAGGTCTGGAAAGTATGAATGTCTCATCTGAAGTTTCATTATAATCATCCTGTTCGCCCAGGCCACAGACATCAGCTTCTCCTATGCCACAGATGTTCAGACTTAGAGAGTCATCTGATGAAGTCTTTACTGAAATGGTAGCTTTCAAACTACAATATCTAAACCAGTATCCTTGAATCCAGCGTGTACAGTGACTGTCTTGGTGTCTTCAGACGTTTTCTGTGTTCATTCTATTTTATTTTTCAGTTGGAACTTATTTGCTAAAAGCATGCTTGAATTGATTCTACAAGAAATGGTTCATTATTGGACATTAACCAAACATTGTTTTAATAGAATAATGTGGTAATACACAAACACAACTTCTGAAATCACTGCTTTGAAGTTACTTTTTACACCACGATAACAAGTGCTACATTTCACACTTGCGAAAAGCTTCAGTAAATATTTTTTTTAATCATTTTTTGTGTTTGAAAACTGTAGAGAAAATAATGGAATTGCTTACCCAATAAAAAAAGGAGTTAATGTATGGGGGCAAATTATTACCATTATTGTTATTCTTTGTGTGTTCACAGGTTGAAATATATCCAGGAACACAGGTCTTCTGTGACAAACTGGCATGGGCTGCAGCCCGGGAACGCGACTTTGATGTCTGTCTTCATACAGACACTGCTCATGTCCGTCTTTCCTGTGGATGTCCTTCTGAACAGCAATTTGTGAGGACAAACCTGAGAGGGAAGACAGAACAGGGAGCCTCTGGATGCCAAGAAAGTCGATGCAATTTACAGTAAGTTTAGGTGTGTGTGCGCAATGCGGTGTGTGTGCGGGATGGTTCACTCAAATGACACGATTCTGTAAAGGTTGTTAGTATTCTATGGTTCCTGTTAATTTGCAGTAGTTATTATTAGCTAAATAACGATATTACAGGTTCCTGCACTGCATAGGCATTACGCATGAATTGCCACCCTGAAAATAATTTGAAGTGATCGGTTTGCACTCATCGGTTTGTAAACATATGTATTTTAAATTTAATATGCTACAGTAAGCTAATTTAATTAAATGAACACTGTAAATGATGAAAATTCTTAACCAAAAATAGATTATGTAATGAAACGGAACAGGATGCGAGTATGACTAAATAATAATTATAAAAGTACAGCTACATTACTTGATAACATTTCTGGACTGTAGCCTATTGAATGGAAGCATTAGATTTGTTTGTGAATGCCATAAGCCAGGAGATAATGGGGAAATATCCTGATTACTGAATATCACCACAAGGGGGATGTAGACCACGATTGAACCTAATTGAAACTAGGACCTAATTTGTTCCAGCAGCTCAAATGTATATGGAAACTAAAAGTATTGTTACAATGTTTTAAATTGACCCACTAGCACTGTTTTCCTTCATTTGTTTTATTGTAGCAGCTACACTGAAAAAATGGCCCAATGCTACAACCTCTCAAATGGGATCAACTCAATGAGCTCCGCCACAAGAAACGGCAGCAAGACAAACAAAAGGATGGAACCTACTGCTTTTTGACAATTAAGGCTAGGTTTGCCCTTCCGATGGCTCTGAAGAACTTTTTGCCTGACCCATGCAGGCCCCCTGTCTAGAATAGAGAATGCCCCCTATGTGAGTGGGTGAGTTATTCCCATTGTTGGACTGCATGCAGTACCAGTTGTGACCAGCAGTTGTCTACTTCAACTAGGCTTTCCTGGTCTTGTTAAAAAGGGTTATTAATGATGGACATTTATCCAAGTACGGTAAGCGTTTTAACAGCGTGTTCAATGTTAAAGGGATAGTTCACCCTTTTACACTTACTGACTTGAAACCAAAACATTTATTTTCTTGTTTCCTTTTGGTTTAAAGAGAATGTCTGCTGTGTAAATAGCATGATTGAATGACTGAAAATGGCTATGTATGCTGAAAAATAAACATTATGTTTTAACATATACAAATTGTACAGATTTATATGTTTGCTGTATATGAAAGGGGCCATAATCAAGTAAGAATTAATATACGTTTTCTTTATGTTTTAATGCAGTGAGACAATAATCGCATGTTTACTGTCTCATTCATTTCTAATATGTTAACATACATTAAAAAGCCAAAAATCATATAAGAACAATATATGATTCTTACACATTTCATGCAGTGAGGCACACAACAATCATGTACGTTTACTATATTAATCATACATACATACAATTATGTTAAATTTACATTCATTTCTAATATGTTGACATGCATAAATACTATATTTCTACATGCATAAATCATACAATTTTCATATCCATTTTTTATAAGTCACTGTATATGAAAGGGGCCATAATCAAGTAAGAATTCATATATGTTTTCTTTATGTTTTAATGCAGTGAGACACAATAATTTCGATAAGAACATACAAAAAAACCCTTTTTTTTAATATAACACGCGGGGGTCAGTATTACCAATATCCTCCGAGGGCACTTCTTCTTGGGCGTTTGCCCGTGTTTGGAATGGTCAGCCACTGTGAATTGTGAAGCTATGGATTAACATAATTGGTTAAAGACAGAATGTCAACGATACTTTTAAAGTAAGCAAGACTGTGGTAAAGAATTGTATAAAAAGTAATCTCTTAGAATAATACCAAAAAATAAGACAAATACTACAAAATAAGATGTAAAAGAAACAAGCCTAAAAAACAGTCTGCTGCAAAGCACACAATCCACAGAAAAACACACAGCTGCCCAAAATCTACATAGAAAATACATTCACACAAGACAAAAAATGAAATTCAATGCCCAAGTTCTGGTTTCTAACTTTCTAATTAAATAAAACACGTAACACGGAACACAACTTCGGACATCAAATGCCTGCTTATCCTCGTGGCGACTGAATCTCACTGGAGCGAATAAGCAAATTGATGTGAAACGCCCCATTGTGATAAACCGGAAATAAGTATTCAATAAGGATATGCTGCTTCAACAAACTTGTCAATTTTAATTTAGCGGTAGTCCTGTTAATTTGAACAATAAATGAATTTTATAAAAACCTAATTTGATAGCCCATTACATGTCGTTCTAGTCGTTCTCGCCTACTATGCTACTTCATCGAAATGGGAGTCCTCACCAACGTCTTGAAGCAGTAGGCCTAGCTATAAAATTATCTAATGTCGGCCTATGTAGGACTGGGTTGCACCAGCTGTACTTCAGTTCAAACGTAGCCTAGATAGCTATAACTTTAAATCCTTGATTAATGCATTACTAGTATACTAACATAAAAGCGATGACAACCGAAATCAGCTAACAGCGTAACTAGCTAACAGTCATATAGCCTAACGTTACACCTACACTCAGCGGGTTTAATCACACAGTCAATCACGAACTGTAAAACATATTTCCTGCACACAGCATCATTTTTCTGTAACACTTCGGCATTTTGCAACTCAATAATCACGTAGAGGTTTCATTTATGGATAAGATATTTCAATAGCGATCTACCCAGCAAACTAGCTAAGATGCCAAGTAGAAGTTTTCATCGTTGATTATCCACACGTCTTCGGAATTACTTTACGTCCAAAGGGTTACGATATAACCAGTTAGCTAGGATATAATCAGGTCGCACAACGTTTATTGGCTGATTTTGTTGTAAAGTATCTCGTAGCTCGGTAGTTTGGACTTTACACATGGTAAATCCTTGGGATTTTTCCAGCTCACTGGTTAGTTGTATCACTTAATGCGTTATATGATTGAACGCATTAAAAGTAAGCTTACCGGTGACAAAGTGATACGAACTCGTATATATTCAATTTGTTCTGGTGTAACATTTTGCCTACTTAAATAGCAAATCCAATTTGAAAGAACGACTTGTCTCACTCTGGATCAGCTCGACTTAAGCAACCATATAAACCTGTGTTATCGCTGTATTTGTATCCTTTGTCGTTGACCTGAGATATTTTTTAAAAAAACCTCTTTTTGGAGGAAAAAATACATTGAGTTATATGGCAAGGTTGTCCCTCCACGAGTCATGGTCGCGTGGTTTGTGATGTGTATTAAGAACGATCTATATGCCTTTGGGCACGCATTATTTCGTAAAATGTGTTAATGTATCGCTAAGCTCCTCGTACTGTGGAATCATATTTGGAATCCACATACCCTCTAAACTGCATAGCCTACTCTACTTCCATCCATGTGGAATTTCTAATTTACCTGCTAGTTTAATACCTGAACTGTCTCAATTTATGAGGATGGGCGTCCCCCTACAGCTCATCCAGAGATTTCTTTTTCTTCTCGCCAATGTTTGAGGGAGTTGTTTACCTCATATGCTATGTGGGGCTTAGGGCTGATATTTCCTATTTTTTCTTCCCTTCTGTTACTACGCAGAGCGTCTTTGGGACAGTCTGTTGTGAAAAGCGCTATACAAATACAATAGACTATTGAGTTAGTGATGTTCTATCAATAAATTCATACGTATGGATTAAAATGTATGTCTTAACTAATTGATCAAGGCTAGAGACAGTCAACCATACAGAATTGTATTGTAGTTGACTGCGATACAGAAGACGAATTTGAAAACATACACAACAATAGACACAGGTTGAAGTGCTGTGGCGCTTCACAGATGAGATCAATTTTCTTCTGTGGCGTCACAAGGGGGTGCCACATAAAATGGCAAAACTATATGTTCATGCTCATTATTCGTTTTCAGAGACTAGAGAATGCACGATGTTTGTAAGTAATGAGAATGTATTATTTAACGTTAATCATACGAAATATTGTAAATAAGAAGGTAGTGGAAGAAAATAAACATGTTACCTTCCAAAGAGTTATTGCTTAACTGTATGCATCTTAATTGGATATTTTAGCCTGTATATTATCTTCACTATTCTTTCACTCGTGTTTCTTGTCCAGTCGAAGCACAACAAAGTGGAGCCACTGATGGTCTGTGGCCATTCCCCTACGGAAGTATGTACTGCAATTTTCGTAAAACCAAATCTAATAGTCTCTACTCACACGCGTTTTTAGTATGTAGTATATGAGGCCAGAGATTCAAATGTTTCAGCACACATTGGCACGTGCAGATGGTAATATGTTGTACCATGAATCAAAAATGACACCAGTGTTTACTGGTAATTAAACTAAATTGATTAGAGCATGCTAACAAGTGTCAGTATTTCAAAAAATAATATTTGGGGCTTTTTCAAATAGGAATGCAAATATGCACTTATTTCAGGTTCAATCACTTTAGCACAATACTTTTTAATGGGCTTGTGACTGTTCCGTGGTTCGTACGGAAGCGATTGTTTGCTGAACAAAATGCAAATGCTCTGGAAGCACGAGGCCCCGAATGAACTCCACTGTACCTTGAATTCGATAATGTCTCATGGGAAGGGTTTAGGATGAGGGACCACAAAATAGACTGTGAAGTTTTCACTGAATAGTATTAACAGAGCTGTGAAGTCAGGGTGCCAATGGAGTATATGGTCAGGTCCAATCCTCTTGATGTTGTAGAGGAATAATCTGCAGCACCACGATGTTGCTGTGAAGTTCTCACTGTGATGTACCCGCTGAAATAGTTAACATTTTATGGTTTTACCATAACTAAAGATGCAAACTCATGGTGAACTATAACTACTTAATCTGGCTCTATCTGATAGACATACATATCTTACCAGTTGTGTCTGCTTTTTTTTGCCAACGGTGTTTAATATTGGATAATATAATCCACTATGGGTATTAACTGCACCACTGCTAAATTCTAACTGGTGTCCCATTTTGTTTTACCTTAAAGAAGCAAAAATGGACAAAGGCAACAAATAGAGTTGCCTTTGTCGATAAAGGAGAAGGAGGAGAGAAGGCGAGCGGAGGAACAGAAGATGAGGAAGGAACAGAAAAGGAAGATTGCTGAAAGAGGCAGGCAGGAAGAGGAAAAAAGACACAAGAAGGAACTGGAAGTGGCGGCAAAGGAGGGAGAGAGAATGAAGATGGAGGAGCAGAGAAAAAGAGAAAAGCAGAGGAAACAAGTGCAGGAGATGGAAAGAAAAGAGCAAGCTGAAGAACAGAGGAGGAGAGAACTGGAAAGGATCGTTCAGAAGCGGGCAGAGAGAGAGAAGGAAGCCCAGGATAAAAAGAAAGAAAATGAGCAGTTGAAGAGAGAAATGCAGGAGAAGATATTCCTGGAAAAGATGAGGAAGAAGAAGGAGAAGAACGGGAGGAAGCGAGTGGAGGGAGACATGAGGAGAGAACTGTTGGAGAGGAAAATGTTTGCGAAGCTCAGGAAGGAGCAACAACTGACGGAGAAAATGAGATCCAAGGAGCAGGGGAAGAAAAGTAGGGAGAATGAACTCCGAGAGAAGAGGAAGGAGTTGAAAACAATGGTGGAGACGATAGGACAGCTGGAGGCGCAGAGATTGAGGGAAAGGCAGGAGAAAAGGGAGAAGGATAGGATAGAAAAAGAGGAAATGGAGAAGAAGATGCTTCTGGAAGAAGCCAAACGGAGGGAGAGGGAACAGAAGCAAATAAGATTAGAGCAACGGAAAGGGAGAGAGCAGGCGAAAGAAAACCTGGAGAGGGAGAAGAAAATGAAAGAGAAAGTGGAGAAGATGAAGAGAGAGGAGGAAAGGAAAACTCAGGAGAAGGAGAGAAAAGCTAAAGAAAAGGAAGATAAGATAAGAGAGGAGAAGAAAAAAAGTGAAAGAAGGAGGGTGATGGAGGAGAAGAAGAAAAAGAAGGAAGAGGAGGAGAGGGAGAGAAGAGGAGAGAGAAAAGACCGCCATGAAAAGAAAAGAATAGAGGACATGAAAAAGCAGGCAGTGGAGGATTCAAAACTAGAGAAGGAGAGAAATTGGAGAGCACAGGAGAGGAAAGCCCACGGTAAGAGGACGGAGGTAATGGCGGACAGGAAAAACAAAGACAAGGAGGACTCAACAAATTGTGAAATGGGGGATGCAGGAAAGATAGAAAGGGCCCAGAAAATGAAAGAAAACAGAAGATTAAAATCTGAGACGGCAGAAGGAGAGAAAAGCAAAAGCGAAAATAGCAGTAGAAAAGGTTTATGGGAAAAACAAAATGGAGGGAAAGGAAAAAACAGGAAGCCCAAAAAAGATTAGAGGAACGGAAAAGGAGAGAAAAAGATGAAGGAAATCTGGAGAGGGAGAGGAAAATAAAAGAGAAAAGGGAGATGTAGAGAGAGGAGAGGAAGGAGAAGGGGAGGAGGAGAAAAGGCGAGCGGAGGAATACAAGATGAGGAAGGAACAGAAAAGGATGATTGAAGAGAGAGGCTGGCAAGAGGAAGAGGAAAAAAGACAAAAAAAGGAGCTGGAAATGGCGGCAAAGGAGATGCAGATTCTGGTGAAGATGGTGAGTGAAAAGGAGGAAGAGAGAATGAAGATGGGGGAGCAGAGAAAGAGAAAAGTAGAGGAAACAAGTGCAGGAGATGGAAAGAAAAGAGCAGGAGAAGAACAGGCAGGTGAAGGAAAAACTGGTTAGAGAAAATGAAAGGAGGGCTGAGGAAATGGAGAGAAGACAAATGGAGGCCAGAAAGCAGATAAAGAGGGAACAGGAAAAGAAGAAAGGCCTCGAGAGGGACAGGAAAGAAAAGGAGAGGGCAGAGGAGAAATGGCAAGCTGAGAATGAGCGGAGGAAAAGGGAGGATAAGCAGACGAGAAAACGAAGGGACAGAAATACAGGAGATTGTGAGAGTGATGGAAAAGATAGAAAGGATGAAGCAAGAGGAAGAACAGTGGATGAGAGAACTGGATGATTCAGAAGTGGGCAGAGAGAAAAAAGAGGGAGAGAAAAATGAAAAAGAATGAGATGGAGAGAGGAGGAAAAGAAAGTGAGAAAGTAAAGGAAAATTCAGGAGGAGAGAAAAATTAAAGGGAAGATAAGAGGACAAGAAAAGAGAAAGAGGGCAGGAGAGAAGGATTGAGAAAATAAATTAAATGTATTTGTTTAATGTCTTACAGAAAAAATCTAATCCAAAAAAGTATCAATAGTGTATTCCGATTAAAAAAAAAATCTGTTTAAAAACAATTTGAATAAAAAAACAATTGATCAGAAAAAATCTATTAAAAAATAATAAAAATCAATGTACACTCTTCTTTCTCCTCGTTTTTTGATTAGTTATATACATTTACATTCACATTTTTGTCATTTGGCAGACGCTTTTAATCCAAAGCGATTTACAAGTGCATAGGTTCTACCATAAGTCAAAGCATCACATCCAGAACTAGGAAAACACACATGGAATGCTGTTCTAAACATAGTCGTCATCATAAGTGCAACTTTTTTTTTTTGGGGGGGGGGTTAGACAAGGATAGGGATATCAGAAAGGAGGGGCGGGGGAAATCAGGAGGGAGGACTAAGGTAGAGTTTGAAGTTTTGAGTCTGCGTCGAAATAGGGGGAGGGATTCTGCTATCCTGACAGTGGTAGGCAAGTCATTCCGCCACTGAGGAACCAGAACGGAAAACAGGCGTGAACGTGCAGCTCGACCGCCAGGTGCACGCAGAGAGGGAACCATAAGACGACCAGAACTGGCAGACCGGAGTGGTCTAGCTCGGGAGTAGGGAGTGATCAAGGATTGTATGTAAGGTGGGGCAGTCCCCTTAGCAGCCTGAAATGCCAACACTAGGGCCTTGAAACGGATGTGTGCGGCAATAGGAAGCCAGTGGAGGCCAATGAGAAGCGGGGTGACATGAGCCGACCTGGGCTGACTGGTGATCAGGCGGGCTGCAGCATTCTGGACCAGCTGGAGGGGCTTGATGGCACATGCTGGGAGACCAGCTAGGAGGGAGTTGCAGTAATCCAGGCGGGAAATGACGAGCTCTAGGACTAGGAGCTGGGTGGCTTTCTCCGTCAGTAGATGACAGATACGGCGTATATTGTAGAGAAAGAACCTGCAGGTTCTGCCAGTGGAGGATACTTGTGGAGCCAGGGTGAGGCAGTTATCAAGAGTCACCCCAAGATTCTTTGCCGTACGGGAGGAGGAAACTACAAAGTCCTCAACAGTCAGTGAGAGGTCGATTGACGGAGAGGACTTAGCAGGGATGTAGAGAAGCTCAGTTTTGGCAAGGTTGAGCTTCAGGTGGTGGGAAGTCATCCACGCAGAGATATCAGCCAAGCAGGCAGGGATCTGTGTGGTGAATTGGGTGTCGGGGGGGGGGGAAGGAAATAAAGAGTTGGGTGTCATCAGCGTAAGAATGATAAGAAAAGCCATGGGAAGAGATAACAGAACCAAGAGACATGGTGTATAGCGAGAAGAGCCCAAGAACTGAGGGTCGGAGACTGAGAAATAAGCTAACTACGTAACTAGCTAACAGTCATATTAAATCACGTTAAATCTACAATCAGCGGGTTTAATCAGTCACTCACTAACAGTAAAACATATTTTCTGCACACAGCATCATTTTTCGGTGGCATTTCATGGCATTTTGCAACTCAATAATCAAGTAGAGGTTTCATTTATGGATAAGATATTTCAATAGCGATCTACCCAGCAAACTATTATGATTTTGCACTCGTCTTCGTGATGACTTTTGTTGGATACAAATCTGTAACACAATAACAGCTCTGCACAAGTGAGAGTTTAACAGCTTTATTATACTGGTATTCATGCCCTATGACACATATTTGCTTGCGTTGCTACAGTTCAGTGGACATTTCCACTGGTAGACAGCTTCTCTCTGCACATTAGTAGAAGTGGGCACACATTAATGCTTTGCACAAATGACACAGTTAATGCCATATGAGTTATATTTCCTGAGCCAATTAAACTTTTTCCCACATTTCCCTCCTTTTTATCAGTACAACGCTCCTAATGATTAATCTACATTACATTACATTACATTATTGGCATTTGGCAGACGCTCTTATCCAGAGCGACGTACAACAAAGTGCATACCCATAACCAGGGATAAGTTCGCTGAAAGACCCTAGAGGTAAGTACAATTTCAACTGCTACCTGTACAACAAAGATAAGGACAAGGGCCATTTTTTTTTTTTTTTAAACAAACAAACAGAGCAAAAGTCACCAAAGTTAACTATCCAAACACTGCTTACCTAGCCAACTAAAAATACCGATACACAAAGCAAGTCACAGAGACAACAATTAAGGTTCACAGGGAGGTAGGGAGGGATGGGGAGAGGTGCTGCTTGAAGAGGTGTGTCTTCAGCTTGCGCTTGAAGGTGGGGAGAGATTCTATAGTTCTGACCTCAACGGGGAGTTTGTTCCACCACCGTGGAGCCAGAACAGACAGTAGTCGTGAGCTTGAGGTGGAGGTTCTGAGAGGGGGAGGTGCCAAGCGGCCTGTGGAGGCTGAACGAAGAGGTCTGGCAGGGGTGTAGGGTCTGATGATTTTTTGCAGATAAGCTGGGGAAGACCCTTTAACTGCTTGGAAGGCTAGCACCAATGTTTTGAATTTGATGCGAGCCATGACAGGCAGCCAGTGGAGGGAAGTAAGCAGGGGGGTGACGTGAGTATTTGGGAAGGTTGAAGACCAGACGAGCTGCTGCATTCTGGATGAGTTGGAGGGGTCTGATGGCGGACGCTGGGAGGCCAGCCAAGAGGGAATTGCAGTAGTCCAGGCGGGACAGAACCATCGCGGATTCTCCGTATGTTGTATAGGAAGAACCTGCAAGACCGGGTCACCGCCGCAATGTTCTCGGAAAGGGACAGTCTGCTGTCCATCACCACGCCGAGGTTCCTTGCACTGGGTGACGGCGTGAGTGTGGTATCCCCGAGTGAAATGGAGAGATCCAGATGGGGAGAGTGACAAATGGGAGAATGTCAGGTGTGATAGTTTGGAGAAGAGAAGAGGGGATAGGGTCAAGGGCACAGGTTGTAGGGCAGTGGCAGAGCAGGAGTTGAGAAACATCAGAGTCTGTAAGGGGGGAGAAAGTGGAAAAGGAAGGGATGGGCCTAGAGGGGGGGAAGGGCACAGTGAGGGGGGCGGTGGTTGTAAAGGATCTGCGGATGACTGTGACCTTCTCATCGAAGAAATCAGCAAAGTCATCAGCAGCGAAGGAGGACTGAGGAGGAGGAGGCGGTGCGTTGAGGAGAGAGGAGAAAATGGAGAAAAGTTTCCGGGGGTTAGAAGCAGAGTTCTGAATTTGTGTTTGATAGTATTACACTATTAAAATTTCCCCCCATCTGCCTCTCCCTTTCAGGTTTTCAACAGAGGGTTAATTTTTATAGTGGACTCTACTCTTCACATCATCATATTGATCATCATACTCCGGTTCTCTATTGGACTGTTCGAGTCTGAGGTACAGACTGGCCGTTGTTCTCTTCATTGCAGCATTGGGAGGACGCAGCATCCACAGCACCCGAGGAGCAGCAGAAACAGTCCGACAATCGTCAGTCCGGCCGGAGAACCACCTTCCCAGGCCTCCTAGCAAATCAGTGGTCCCTGCTCCTTCGTGCATCTTTTCAGAAATCTTCATCCGAGTCAGAACCGCGTCTAGTCCCTCTCCATCCCCTATAGTGCTGCGAATACAGTACAACACTGCTCCCCCAACATTAAACAGACTCCGCCTTCTTTTGCGGTTATCATGTCCAATGCTGCTCTATTTTGTCTGGTGGTTATAGTGTTCCTAATCAATCCTAATGCAGTCGTGGTTAAGTTTGCCTCATATATTTGCATATAATATATCAAATTTATCCAACCTGCATGGTTACCCATTTCACACCAGGGGCAGAATACCGAGAGAACACGATATCCTACAAGGTTAAGCGCTTTGTACTGGTCAGGTACCCTGTGGGGAGTGCTTATTCCATCAAACCAATTTCCATCTAATTCTGGTGGCAGGAGTACCTCTCTTTTCTGCCTTTTTGGGTGCTCTTTTGGTCTTGTGGTAATTTGGAATGGCCTTGCTAACATTACTCTAGCACAGGTTCCCGTCCAATTGGGGGGTAAGGTAGCTCTTAGCTTGGTGCCTCCGCACATCCACCACAAGTCAGCCATTGCTGTATCTTGGTCATACATTAGTACAGTATTTAGGCAGAAGGCAGTATTACATTGGTCTCCTGGATTGAGGGGCTCTCGCCCTCAAGTTACTTTAATGGTCCTGGGGCATGCCGGGAAGTTGCCCCCTTCCTGATTACTATTATTAGATCTATTCCTTGACAGACACTCAGTATCGGCCTTCCTCAGTATCGGGCATGAACCTCCATTCAAAATGGGAACAGTTTGCAGCCATATGAGAGCTAGTCAGATTGTACAATCCTGTTGACAGCATTGTTAGGCATTCGGCTTCACACAGCGGTCTCGTCTAGTTTGCAGTGTTCTGGTGGCAAACAGGAGGTGGCGTTTACTTTCCCATTAACACACCACGATATGCTGCTTGTGCAGTTTTGCTCAGTATATTTAATGTTACACAGCCCCGCCACTGCACACGTTGGGCACGTGCAGTTTAACCTCTCCTGTACTTTATCCCACGCCTTCATTTCTGGCCCTGTGTGGAAGGCCTCACATTTACTCCATGTGTGAGGGTGTGGAACTATAGGCAAAGGCTTTATCACAAATTGAGGCCCACTACACACCAGGCAGTCACCTGTGGGATGGTGAGGCAGTGTTGTTTTGTTAACCCACCAGTACCAATCGCTGCTCGCAGCCACTCTTTTATGATAATCAGTTACCTGTTTTGGAATGGGCTTGCACAGTAAGCCTATTATCAGCACTATCCCCCCAGCCAGCCCTGCAGCTGCTATTCTCTTAAAGGTTGATAATTAAATTTTAGCTAATGGGCAGCGACTAATCCCAAGAACTGTTGTCATTTTCTTCACCGGGTTTGAGACGGATGATACCTGTTTTATTCACCCCCCTTTATAACCGGTCTTCAGTTCTTAGGTGTCTGCTTGCCCCTCTGTTACTGCCGTGTTTACCTTTTTATAGTGAGTGAGGTGCACCCAGGAAGATCTTTCAGCAATTCTTACTGCTATAGGCGTGGTCAACAGCACCTGATATGGTCCTTTCCACCAGGGCGATGCCCAGGTTTTCCTCAATGTCTTTTACCACCACCCAGTCTCACCACTGGATCGTCTTCTGGTTCTACTGGCTTCTGTCGGGGTTAAGACACTGATAACAGTTTTTTTGTTCCAACATTGATCTACCAGGGTCTAGTCATCTGCTGGTTTCATTATCTTTCCAAATATGGCCATAATATATGGTTTCCAATGTACTATCTCAAATGGGGAGAGACCTCTGTCCTTTCAGAATTCTCTTGCTTAACGCTACCAGGGGGAGACAGTGAGTCCAATTATTTCCCTTCTCTTGCATCATTTTGCGCCATTTCCCTTTGATAGTGCTATCCTTTCTTTCCACCATTCCTGCTGACTGAGGGTGATAGGCACAGTGGTTTTTGAGATCTATGTCCAATTGCTTACCAATATGTGCAATGACCATGTTTACAAATTCTGGTCCATTGTCACTGAATAATCTTTGAGGCACTCCGTGCCTTGGAATGATTTCCCTGCACAATGATTTTGCCACCGTTAAAGCGTCTGCGTGTGCTGCAGGGAAAATTTCCACCCATCCTGAATATGGGCAAATCATCACCAAGCAATATTTCTGGCCTTCGCTTGGCATAAGGGAGATTAAATCCATCATCCAAAACTGGAACGGATATTCAGCTCCTGGGATCTTTCCCGGTTTTGATTTACACATCCCCTGTGGGTTGTTTCTGATGCAAATCAAACACTTTTTACAAACATTTTGTGAGTAAGTTGTATATCCGAATGCTGAAAACACTTGTCTGATTGGTCAACCATCCCTCCTTTTGAGACATGGGGTTTCCCATGACTCAATTCAGAAACCAAGTCAAATACATTTCTTGGAAGTACTGGCTTACCCTCTGGGCCCTCCCAGAGTCCAGTATCTTTGTTCAATTTAGTTATGAATCTATCCCAGAATCTTTTTTTTCTGGTTCTAGTGTTTGTTTTTGCATATCCTGTTATTTTTCCAGATCCAAATCAATGTGTTGTTCTGTTCTATGTGGCAGAGATTGTGTGTGACGCAGCTTTTTTTGCTGCTTCATCAGTCTTTTGCCCAGCATTACCCCCAAATGTTTGAGTCAAGACTAAGGTCATGCATCCATTTCTGCTGAAATGGTTTACTTCCGTCTGGGTTTGCCAGCACTGCCGAGCCAACTAATGGTCGCTTTACTTTCGTAAAGGCTTCTTCCGCCTCAGGTGTCCATCGGACATTCTCCTGGGCTGTCATAGGCCTGGTGTATATGAGGTCAGTCAGTGGTTGGGTCAGTTCCACATAGTTACAGATCCATGCTCTGCAGTAATTTACCATTCCTAAAAATGACATCACTTGCTGTTTGGTTTGTAGTTTTGGTGCATTTAGGATGGCCATTTTTCTACCATCCTCCAGGCGTTTACCGTTCTGGGAAATTAGATGGCCCAAATACTTTACCTCCGGTTTCCACAATTGCAGTTTGCCCTTGCTGAGTTTGTGTTCTTGCTCTGCGAGGAAGTTTAGACACGCCAAAGTATCCTTTTTGCAGGTCTCCTTATCAGGGGAACAAATCAGAATGTAATCAACATACAACATAATTTGACTGCCCCCCTGCGATTCGAATTTTGCCATATTTGCCGCCATCTCTTGTGAGAAAATGGTGGGCGATTCACAGAAATCTTGCGGGCACCGAGTGTCAGTCCATCTTTTTCCCTCGAATGCAAACCAAAACTGGCATTCTTTTGCAACAGGTATTGAGAAGAATGCATTTGCCAGGTCAATCACCGAGAAGAACCCTGATTCTGGTCACAGGTCATTCAGCAGAGTATGTGGATCTGGAACTATGGGAGCTCTTGGACTGATCGCCTTGTTTACAGCTTGCAGGTCTTGCACCATCCTCCTGTTCCTCACTGACACACCCTCCCGTATGCCCACCCTCCCCCATCCATTTTCTTGTTCCGCTTTCCCTCACGGATTTGTCTCTCAAAGTGGATGGCGTGAGTCTTTACAGGGGCTAAGCCGCCTGTTGCCCATGTTATCAGATGTTGTTTCACCAGCCTTGTTATCTCTAGTTTCATGCCAGCCAGGAAAGTATTTTTTAAAATTGCATCGCATAGCCTCCTACATCATCCCATGCTCCTTGAGGGTATGGGATGCCGCTGTTTGCCCTAAATACCTTGTCGAGCCTAGCCAAATAGTGCATGACTGACTTGTCTGGTCCCTGCGTGCAATTGGCTACTCGAGAGTAGTCGGCATGCGCTGCATAGACCTGTCTGAGCCTGTCCTGCAGTCCCCTTATCGGGCTCTAGTAGGGTCTGCAGCTGGTCCAGGAGGATCTTGATAAGGGACAACTTGGTTTTGGTGAGTGGGTTCCAGGCGCCCTGCACCTGACACCACTCAATGCCCAACATCACTCTCATACATGATTCCAATTCCACCAGATTTGGTCTGTAACTTTGTATCAATTGTCTGATACAATCTTCTGGTCCCTCTGTAGGGTGTCCATCACCTTTTTATATCTTGCTGGGTCCATGGTCTGTAGACACACTGAGTTCCCCCTTGCCCATCTCCCGAGGGGATTTGTATCATGGGGTACTGATCAACAGTGTAATTGTCTTTAGTCCATGCAGTGCATGGACTGTCAGTCGGACAGTTATCAGAATTTAATGATTTGCCGGGTGGCGCCAGCGGGTATATGGTTGGGTTGCCGAATCCGCCTTCCGGCAGTGTGGGGTATAAGTTACCCACTGGCCCAGCCGGAGACAGACTCAGAAGCAATTTAGGTACAGTCCCAGAATACGACGGTGGCATATTCTGGGGAGGGTTAACCCAAAAATCTCCTTAAGTGATCCGGGAAGAGGTCTTTATTCAGGAGTCCCAGACTCCCCCGTGCACGGTTTCAGGTTTGGTATTCAGTGAGAGTCGAAGTAAAGATCTTGGGATCCCGGACGAGCCCCCAAGTTATGTTGGATGCAAATCTGCAATACAATAAAAGCTCTGCACAAGTGAGAGTTCAACAGCTTCATACAATATGCATATCAGGTCCAGCGCTTCCAATGCGGAGAACAATGCCTTATACTTCAGTACATCTTATATAAATATTCTGTTGCTGGGGAGAGTGGGGCAGTCCCTGTCTCCCTCCAGTCAGCAGCCAGCACATGCACCAAGAGAAACTATTCTAAACTCAGGGGTTAATCCAGTGTGGCCCCCTCCTTCGTGGTTAGGTGGGCTCCTGTTTTTCAGCAAGCTTGTGATGATATTTGAAAAAAAAAATTCTGATTCTCTTATCTTACTGGTATTCATGCCCTATGACAAATTTGCTCACGTTGATACAGTTCAGTAGAAATTTCCAGTGGTAGACAGCTTCTCTCTGCACATTAGTAGAAGTGGGCACATATTAATGGTTTGCACAAATTACACAGCTAATGCTATCTGAGCTATATTTCGTGAGCCAATTCAAATTTTCCAACAGTCTCACTCTGGATCAGCTCGATTTAAGCAACCATGAACTGCGCATATAAACCTGTGTTATCGCTGTATTTGTATCCTTTGTCGTTCAGCTGAGATGTAAAAAAACTATATTTTTGGAGGAAAAATGCATTGAGCGACAGTCAACAAAGCAGAATTGTAGTTGTTTTTAGTATGTAGTAAATGAGGCTAGATATTCAAATGTTTCAGCACACATTGGCACGTGCGGATTGTAATATGTTGTACCATAACCCGAAAATAACACCAGTATTTACTGGTAATTAAACTAAATTGAGTAGAACATGCTAACAAGTGGCAGCATTTAAATAAATTAAAAAATTCAAATAGAAATGGATATAGTCCTCTTATTTCAGGTTCTATCACTTCAGCGCTCTATACTTTTTAATGGGCTTGTGACTGTTCCGTGGTTCGTACGGAAGCGATTGTTTGCTGAACAAAATGAAAATGCTCAGGAAGCATGAGACCACTAATGAACTCTACTGTACCTTGAATTCGCTAATGTCTCATGGGAAAGGTTTAGGACGAGGGAACACAAAATAGACTGTGAAGTTTTCACTGAATAGTATTAACAGAGCTGTGAAGTCAGGGTGCCAATGGAGTATATGATCAGGTCCAATCGTCTTGATGTTGAAGAGGAATAATCTGCAGCACCACAATGTTGCAGTGATGTTCTCACTGTGATGTACCCACTGAAATAGTCATACATATCTTAAGGATGACAGCCTTTAATGGACCAGCTCTGTTTTTGCCAACGGTGATTAATATTGGATAACATAATCTACTATGGGTATTAACTGCACCACTGCTAAATTCTAACTGGTGTCCCATTTTGTTTTGCCTTAAAGAAGCAAAAATGGACAAAGGCAACACTCAATAGAGTCCTCTGTTGGAGAGGAAAATGTTTGAGACGCGATATGTTTGAGGAGAGGAAGGTGCTCCTGCGCTGGACAAACATTTGTCTGACAGAGATAACGGTGAGTCTGTGTATGAATGGGTGAATGAGAAGCATTAATGATACAGCCAACCATTT
This sequence comes from Conger conger, assembly GCF_963514075.1. Taxonomy (NCBI): domain Eukaryota; kingdom Metazoa; phylum Chordata; class Actinopteri; order Anguilliformes; family Congridae; genus Conger; species Conger conger. The sequence goes on from NC_083773.1 coordinate 35,453,917, forward strand.
ACCAAGCTAATCACCCGGATGGCTTTCCGCTTTGTCTGGGGGAGTACCATGGAAAAGCTGAAACGCATCACCCTCCTCAAGGAGGAGCGAAATGGGGGGCAGGGGGTCCCAGACATGGTGCAGGGTCTGCCCATCCTTGAACGCAGGGAAGGTGGGTAAGGCCTCTGGTACCTTTGCCAGGTACTATGCCACCCCCTTCCTCAGGGCAATGGGCTTGGGTGTGCTAGACAGTACCATACCCTATAGCTGGGACCCCCCCTACATCTACCGAGCCCTGAAGGACTTTGCCAACAGGACGGGTCTGCCCAGGGCTGGCCTAACCTCGTGGAGCTACAAAATGATCATGGCTTATTTAAAATCTGCTCAAATTGTAACGCTCCCGAGGGGGGGGGGCCAGACCGGGACCCGCAAGACCGGGATCTGGGCAAATGTGACACACAAGTGTCTTACTAACAAACAAAAAGACATTGCCTGGATGACAGCCCATAGGTGTCTCCCCACTAGAACATTTATGTATCGCCCCCACGGATGCACTGACTCAGAACACATCTACCATTTGTTCTGGGAGTGCTCCGTGGCCAGGCGGGTCAAGAGGAGTTCTTATTGATTCTCCCCTGATGCCAAACCTAACTTTTTTTGAAAGATATTTTGAAATTGAGGATTTTTTAAATTTTATTTTATGTTTGTCACACCGTAGGACAAAATGTCACACCAAAGGACAATGATAGTTATTGCATAAAGAGTCAAGAATATATTTTGTTGTAACATTGACAAAGGAGAACAAAACACATAGCACATCAGACGTAACTTTGATTATTTGAGATCCATCGTCAAACCAACACTGACGCATATTATATCTTTGTAAAATTCTATACAATTTCATTTCAAAACAATATTGTGACATTGTAAAAAAGCTAAATTAACATGTAGTTAAACAGTAACAGTGACGTTAAGATAAAATCTTCTAAAAGGAAGTGATGTTGTTTAACATTCATGTACTCCATTCCATCTAAAACATTCTTAGAACAGTTTTTAATCATACTTCACACATTTTAAATCATGAAGACTTTTCATCCTTTGACATTCTTAGGTACTTTCAATTTAAAACTTTCAATTCACTTTCAAATATTACCATTCATGTATGAATATTTTTTATTCTTAACAACATTTTCAATAATGAGGTCATTGTACATGGAAGCATTGATCAATCAAGAATTGAACATCAGGGGGTTAGAGTCGAGCACCACGGCGCATTGGCTCCGGTTCAGATATGACACCAATTATCTTCTGCCGTGAATAGTAAATGCAGTCAGGTTTCTTCGGCCACACAAATGAATTCTCACTTTTTTGCTTCAGTCTATTTTTAGTTCATCTCCATGAACCTCCACGATCTGACCAACATATGGCCTGTCATCATACTCCACAATGACAAATTTTCCTTGTGTGAACCTCTCCTCTTCCTCAAAGGAGTCATTTGATTCAGTCTCCAGACCATTTCCAAAATCCACCTTCTTTGATCTGTGGCAAGAACATACTTTAGGATATGAACAGAAACAACTTAAGTCTCTGTGCAGGATCACTCCAGGTGAAGATGACAAGACTTGGTTTGTACTGAGAATCCCTGTGACTGGTTTGACAGATGGAGGTAGCAGTTTGTCGTAGGCCTCAATATCAGACTCTTCAATCCATTTGAATTTCACCCTCGTATCTGTTTGGGAGGATAGAAACTCGTAGAAATCTTCTGGAGATTGCAAATCACTGCCTCTCAGAACATACTTGTCCGCCGTTCTTTTCACTGCTCCCCCAACACCATCCGGGGCTCCCTTGCCAGGCGACCTTTCTGAGAAATTCCACGTTACATCTTTAAAGCCAATTGTGAAGGGAACTTGGCTTAACAGAAAGCAGTTGGTTTTGTTTCGGTATTGTGTTACCGGACCATCACTGATGACATGCAGTGTATCAATGGCTTGGTCATGTTCCAGCATCACATCTTCCAGAACAGGCATGATGTGTGCCCAAACAGCTCTCTCGTCATGCCTTAATGATGGTGACAGAGTTGCATAGCTCTGGGTTCCTTTTGATGTGTATGCAACTGCAGTATGCAGTGTGACTTGCTTTCGGCTTCCTGCCCAGTGATGAGACTGGATTTCTGAATTGGAAATCCCTGGTCCTCTCTTTTGCATCCATCTCTCCCTCAGTTCTTTCTGCTCTAAAAAAGAGTTAAGTTGCATTATATTTATGTACTTTCTATTTATTAGTTGTTTCAGTAACACTTCAGAATATTTTACATAGTCTCCAAAAAACAGCAATAAACATTGAATTGAAGTAATTCTTGAATTTAGAATCATTAAAACTGGTCAAAAGGTAATGAAAAGTATGTTAACAAACTTTGTTTATTTGTTTTAAAAGCTTCTTTAGGAGGTCTTGTCCTATGGTGTGACATCTTTATCATATGGTGTGACAGCTCAATGTGTCACACCAAAGGACATTTTCTGTCACACCAAAGGACATTTCAGCTTCTGTGGCAGTTAATAACCATGCTAATACTAGCTGAAACTGTTATTAGCATTTGGCATTATACATTTGCATAATATTACATAATCCTGCTGTTAAAAATACACATCTTAATAAAAAAATGAAATTTAGAGAACTTCAGTGGTCTGAAAACATAGTTAAATATCTGAACAATTCTGAGAGAAATATTTACCATGTGCACATCTCATGGGCTTCATAGGGGTCTTCACTCACATGACCTTGAATGGGGTCTTTCAACTAAATGTAGTTGTCCATGAAATTGCCCAACTTAAAGTCAGGTTATTGCATAACACCATAGGACATTGTTTTCTGTGACAAATTTTATGATATTCCTACAATTTTTTCAACATATGTATTGGAAAAGTGATTGCCACCTAGTAAAATAGGCACTTGCACAATTGTGCCAGGAGTGTTCATTAACATTTTTAAACATTATTTTCTTTATTTATAAAAGTTCCATTTATGGAATCATGTTGTCTTCAGTCACACCATAGGACGATTTTGAGATTTGGCTCAAAGTTACAAAAAAATTAAAAATAACTCCAGTTTTAAAACAACAAGTTCATATAAAACAAGAAAATGTTTCAACATTTACATTATTTTAAATGAGAAAAATGTGAAATAAATTGTGTCTTAAATTGTGTTTTATCTTGTGTGACGGTGAAAATGCCATGTCACGTCAACTACCCATATATATCATGACACATACATTATTTATAATTATATATATATATATATATATATATATATATATATATATATATATATATTAAAGACACACACATATATGTCTTTAATGTTTGTAATGTTAGATACTCACGTGAACATTTTCAGTGTTTTTACCTCCAAGGTCCTCCATAGCTCTTTCAAGGTTTCTTCAGAAAAAGAAGCAGTTTGTTCGTTAGTTAGCTAACGCTACGGCCTACACTACAGTATCTAACTAGGCTAGGTATCAGTCGAAACATTATCTTGTTAACATAGGCTCAGGTATCATTGAAGCTACTCACCGGTTTTTCCAGCGTAACCTGGAACGTTTTGGAATTTTTACTGGGCCTTCTGCGTTTCCAGAAAATGAAGAAGAGGTCTATTTCTTCCTTTTAATAACATGAGCCATGTTTGAATTTTAGCTAGCTTACTAGCTAACTTGGCTCAATGGGGTAACATTGACGAATTTATTCCAGTGGTGCACTGCATTAAATTATGGGCTGCAGGATCCATTTAAATAGTATAGCAATTAATAACGGTTCATAAACGTTTTTACACGTAGGCTATTCATATGTGCCTGTATGATCACCCACTCTCACCATGTTATTAATCAACTGCTCGAATTTAGTTATGTACCCAGCAAAGATGGTAAGGTGACTTGAGCTATAATAAATGAGTTGTTACCTCCCCCCCTAAATAGACATGTTTTGGTCCAACATTTTAGCGCGCGAGCAACGGCTGCGGTTATTTGAAATAGCTAGTTGGCTTTAATTTGGCAGTGGAGGACAGCGTTCACGTTACTCGGTAAGTTAAACCGTGTACGCTATAATATAAATTGTCACATAAAATGTATCGCTATCATTATTAAAAATATGCATAGCATGATATATATGTAATTTGATAGCTGGTAATACCGTTAACGTCGTAGACTAACGTTCACACCGCCTGGAGGCAGCTAACGTAGCTAGCTAGCTAGCTAAATAGTTAAGGCATAAAAAAATGTGCTAGCTAGCTACCCAAATAAGTTTCTTGGTAATTCTTTTTTATTCAAAATTAACAATATGTGAATGATTGGATCAGTCACACCTCAGACATTGATTACATATTTAAAATGAGTTATTATGGAATTAAGTATTTTATTTTGTGTCTGTTATAATGGAGTATGATTTAGCTGATGTGTGAATGTGCAAAATGAAATGACCTTAAGTATCTACCCTATCCTGTCTTGTCCTATCCGGCATCAACATTGCGCTTCTTAGGACAGTTCAGGTAAGGTTTAAGCAAATTAAGTAAATTAATTAACATTGTGTTTGGTTTACTTAAGACAACAAGTTCAACATCCAAAATACTGCTCATGTCTGTCTTTCCTGTGGATGTCCTTCTGAACAGCAATTTGCGAGGACAAACCCGGGAGGGAAGACAGAGCAGGGAGCCTCTGGATGGCAAGTAAGTCGATGCACTTTACAGTAAGTTTAGGTGTGTGTGTGTGTGCGCGATGCGGTGTGTGTGTGGGATGGGTCACTCAAATCACACGATTCTGTAATGGTTGTTAGTATTCTATGGTTCCTGTTTATTTGCAGTAGTTATTATTAGCTAAATAATGATATTACAGGTTCCTGCACTGCCTCGGCATTATGCATGAATTTCCACCCTGAAAATAATTAGAACTCATCGGTTTGCACTCTGTAAACATATGTATTTTAAGTTTAATATGCTACAGTAAGCATATTCAATTTAATAATTTGAAAACATACACAACGATAGACACAGGTTGAAGTGCAGTGGCGCTTCACAGATGAGATCAATTTTCTTCTGTGGCGTCACAAGGGGGTGCCACATAAAAGGGCAAAACTATATGTTCATGCTCATTGTTCGTTTTCAGAGATTACAGAATGCACAATGTTTGTAAGTAATGAGAATGTATTTTTATTTAAACATTTGAACGTTAACCATGCAAAATATTTTTTTAAAGAAGGTCGTGGAATAAAGTAAACATGTTACTTTGCAAAGCATTATTATTGCTTAACTGGTTACATCTTAATTGGATATTTTAGCCTGTACATTATCTTCACTATTCTTTCACTCTTGTGTTTCTTGTCCAGTCAAAGCACAACAAATTGGAGCCACTGGTGGCCATTCCCCTATGGAAGTATGTACCACAAGATTCATGAATCCAAATCTAATAGTCTATACTCATACACGTTTTTAGTATGTAGTATATGAGGCTAGATATTCAAATGTTAATAACTCAAAAATGACACCAGTGTTAACTGGTAATAAAACTAAATTGATTAGAATATGCTAACAAGTGGCAGCATTTAAATTAATTAAAACATTCAAATAGAAATGGATATAGTCCTCTTATTTCAGGTTCTATCACTTCAGCACTCTATACTTTTTAAGGGGCTCGTGACTGTTCTGTGGTTCGTACGGAAGCGATTGTTTGCTGAACAAAATGAAAATGCTCTGGAAGCAAGAGGCCACTAATTAACTCCACTATACCTTGAATTCGCTAATGTCTCATGGGAAGGGTTTAGGACAAGGGACCACAAAATAGACTGTGAAGTTTTCACTGAATAGTATTAACAGAGCTGTGAAGTCAGGGTGCCAATGGAGTATATGGTAAGGTCCAATCCTCTTGATGTTGTAGAGGAATAATCTGCAGCACCACGATGTTGCTGTGAAGTTCTCACTGTGATGTACCCACTGAAATAGTTAACCTTTTATGGTTTTACCATAAAGGTGGACTACAACTACTTAATCTGGCTCTATCTGATAGACATACATATCTTAAGGATGACAGCCTTTAATGGACCAGTTGTGTCTGCTCTTTTTTTGCCAACGGTGTTTAATATTGGATAATATAATCCACAATGGGTATTAACTGCAACACTGCTAAATTCTAACTGGTACCATTTTGTCTTGCCTTAAGGAAGCAAAAATGGACAAAGGCAACACTCAATCCTGGAGAAGGTGGAGGAGAGAAGGCGAGCGGAAGAACAGAAGATGAGGAAGGAACTGAAAAGATTGCTGAAAGAGGCAGGCAAGAAGAAGAGGAAAAAAGACACAAGAAGGAACTGGAAATAGCAGCAAACGAGGGAGAGAGAATGAAGATGGAGGAGCAGAGAAAAAGACAAAAGCAGAGGAAACAAGTGCAGGAGATGGAAAGAAAAGAGCAGGAGGAGAAGAACAGGCAGGTGAAGGAAAACCTGGTGAGAGAAAATGAAAGGAGGACTGATGAAGTGGAGAGAAGACAAATGGAGGCCAGAAAGCAGATAAAGAGGGAACAGGAAGAGAAGAAAGGCCTCGAAAGGGACAGGAAAGAAAAGGAGAGGGCAGAGGAGAAATGGCAAGCTGAGAATGAGCGGAGGAAAAGGGAGGATGAGCAGGAGAGAAAACGAAGGTACAGAGAGATACAGGAGATTGAGAGAGTGATGGAAAAGACAGAAAGGATGAAGCAAGCTGAAGAACAGGAGGAACTGGTAAGTATCATTCAGAAGCGGGCAGAGAGAGAAGGAAGCCCAGGATAAAAAGAAAGAAAATGAGCAGTTGAAGAGAGAAATGCAGGAGAAGATATTCCTGGAAAATACGAGGAAGAAGAAGGAGAAGAACGGGAGGAAGCGAGTGGAGGGAGACATGAGGAGAGAACTGTTGGAGAGGAAAATGTTTGAGAAGCACAGGAAGGAGCAAGAACAGGAGGAGAAAATTAGATCCAAGTGCAAGCCAAGGAGCAGGTGAAGAAACTCTGAGAGAAGAGGAAGGTGTTGAAAGCAATGGCGGAGGCGATAGGGCAGCTGGAGGCGCAGAGATTGAGGGAAAGGCAGGAGAAAAGGAAGAAGGATAAGATAGAAAAATAGTCAAGTCTTGTGTCAGGCAGGGGTGCCCTCTAGCATCTCTCCTGTACGTCATCTACCTGGAACCGTTCCTCCAGGCCATCAGGGCCAATCCAGGTGTGGTGGGCTATCCACTACCTGGAGCTGGGGGGGAACGGTTGAAGGCGATGGCGTACATGGACGACATTTCCATCGTCACCACAGATAGTCGGTCCATTGCTTGTGCCACCAAGGTGTTGGACGACTTCTGTGTGGCCACTGGCGCCCTGGTCAACTGGGACAAGAGTGAACTGTTTCTGTCTCCACATTGGAGTGAGGAGCTGACCGTTTCCTTCCCTGTACCTAGGAATACCATCAAGCTCCTGGGGGTGACCTTCCAGGCTGACGGAGGAGGGAGAACCAGCTGGGAGGGAGCCCTTCGCCACGTCCAAAATAAAATCAGGAGCTGGAGTGCACTGCCCTTGACCATGGCAGGTAAGATCCTTGTCCTGAAGGAAATTGTCCTACCCATTCTGCTCTATGTGGGGAGAGTGTTTTCCCCAGGCAAAGCCAGCGGAAAGCCACTGGGGCGACATGGCTCAGACAGTAAGAGCAGTCGTCTGGCAGTCGGAGGGTTGACGGTTCGATCCCCCGCCCGGGCTGTGTCGAAGTGTCCCTGAGCAAGACACCTAACCCCTAAATGCTCCTGACGAGCTGGTCGGCGCCTTGCATGGCAGCCAATCGCCGTTGGTGTGTGAGTGTGTCTATGAATGGGTGCATCAGAAGCATCAATTATACAGCGCTTTGGATAAAGGCGCTATATAAATGCCAACCATTTACCAAGCTAATCACCCGGATGGCTTTCCGCTTTGTCTGGGGGAATACCATGGAAAAGCTGAAACGCATCACCCTCCTCAAGGAGGAGCGGAATGGGGGGCAGGGGGTCCCAGACATCATAACCATTATTATGGTGCAGGGTCTGGCCACCCTTGAATGCAGGGAAGGTGGGTAAGGCCTCTGGCACCTTTGCCAGGTACTATGCCACCCCCTTCCTCAGGGCAATGGGCTTGGGTGTGCTAGACCGTACCATACCCTATAGCTGGGACCCCCCCTCCGTCTACCGAGCCCTGAAGGACTTTGCCTACAGGCCGGGTCTGCCCAAATTGTAATGCTCCCGAGGGGGGGGCCAGACCGGGACCTGCAAGTCCTCTGGGCAAATGTGACACACAAGTGTCTTACTAACAAACAAAAAGACATTGCCTGGATGACAGCCTATAGGTGTCTCCCCACTGGAACATTTATGTATCGCCAGCACTTAACCCTGACTGAACGCTGCCCCCACGGATGCACTGACTCAGAACACATCCACCACCTGTTCTGGGAGTGCTCTGTGGCCAGGCGGGTCTGGGGCCCTGTTTGTTCCTCTCCCTCCCTTAGCAGGTTCCTGCTGAGGTCCTCCCTGATGGCTGAGGGCATCCTCTACGGTCCGCCGAGGGGGTGCAAGACCACCGAGCTCCATCGTCAGTGGAGGATTATTAACACCATGAAGCAGGTCCTGTGGGAGACGAGGAACATCAAGGTCTACCAAAAGACATTTGTAGACCTGATCACTCTCCGAAGGAGGATCCAAAACCTCCTCCAAGACGGCGTGATGTTGGACATTCACATTAACAAGACCCTGGCGAGAGAGAAATGGGGGGTGGACCACTGGAAAGAACTGGTCATATAGTCCACCCCCCCTAAGAGGGGCAAGAGGTCCTCAACACCTGCACAACCTAAGCAAGACCCCTTTTTTCTTAACATCTCTGCCCGGTTTGGGATATCTTAAACTCACCATTTCTTGCTTTTTGTTTTGACCTGATTTTGTTAACATTTTAAATATTTAGTTTTTCAACTTTCTTACTAGGTTTCGTTTAAATAAGATCTGTGTCTTCTAGTTTCAAAATGAGTGTCTGTATTTTTTAAAAATGATTATGTTGTGTTATTGAGTGTGTTTTAACATTTTTTAATTGTAAAGGACTTAAAAACCACTCTACTATATTAAACTATCTATTTGAAACAAAGGAGTACCTCCATTTATTTTTCTACTGACAATCGTACGGAGGAATATATTGAACTCTTTAAAAATTCTACAGAGAGGAAAAGAAAAGAAACACAGGAAGTGCAAAAAAGATTAGAGCAACGGAAAAGGACAGAGGAGACGAAAGAAAATCTGGAGAGGGAGAAGAAAATGAAAGAGAAAGTGGAGAAGATGAAGAGAGAGAAGGAAAGGAAAACTCAGGAGAAGGAGAGAAAAGCTATCAAATCCAAAAAAGTATCATTAGTGTTCTTCTGATAAAAAAAATTCTATTTATAAACAACTTTAATGAAAAAACAATCTGTACATTTCATGCAGGTTTCCTTTACATATATTTGATTCCGTTTTATTATTATTTTATTCGTTATTCTTGCACGTACATTTAGAAATTAGGAAAAAAAATAAAGTCAAGTATTGGGTTTCATTTTCTTTCATAAAATTTTTTTGATAAAAAAAAATCGATGTACACTTGTCTCTTTTCTCCTCATTTTTTGACTAGTTATATAGGTTTCCTTTATATAATCTTTTATTCTGTTTTATTCTTTTTTATTCGTTATTCTTAGTTCAATGAAAAAAAGAAATTTAATTTATAAATTAACATACATTAACATAATTTCTCTATGATTAATATAGTAAACATACATGATTGTTGTGTGCCTCACTGCTTGAAATGTGTAAGAATCATATATTGTTCTTACATGATTTTTGGCTTTTTAATGTATGTTAACATATTAGAAATTCATGAGAATACCATACCATTTCTGTATGATGTATTAGGATACATTTAAATCCGAAATAAGCTAACAACATAACTAGTTAACAGTCATATTGCCTCACGTTAAACCTACACTCAGTAGTTGTAATCACATAGTCAATAACGGTAAAACATTTTTCGGTTACAACATGGCATTTTGCAACTCAATCAAGTAGAGGTTTAATTTATAGATTAAATGCAGCACTGCATTAAATTACGGGTTACAGGATCCATTGAAATATTATAGCAATTAATAACGATTCATAAACGTTTTTACGCGTAGGCTATTCATATGTACCTGTATGATCAACCATTCACACCATGTTATTAATCAACTGCTCGAATTTAGTTATGTACCCATCGAAGATGGTAAGGTGACTTGAGCTATAATAAATTAGTTGTTACCTCCCCCCCTAAATAGACATGTTTTGATCAAACATTTTAGCGTGCGAGCAACGGCTGCGGTTATTGGAAATAGCTAGTTGGCTTTAATTTGGCAGTGGAGGACAGCATTCACGTTACTCGGTAAGTTAAACCGTGTACGCTATAATATAAATTGTCACATAAAATATATCGCTATCATTATTAAAAATATGCATAGCATGATATATACGTAATTCGACAGCTGGTAATACCGTTAACGTCGTAGACTAACGTTAACACCGCCTGGAGGCAGCTAACGTAGCTAGCTAGCTAAATAGTTAAGGCATACAAAAAATGTGCTAGCTAGCTAGCCAAATAAGTTTCTTGGTAAGTTTCTTGGTAATTCTTTTTTAGTCAAAATTAACAATATGTGAATGATTGGATGAGTCACACCTCAGACATTGATAACATATTTAAAATGAGTTATTATGGAATTAAGAATTTTATTTTGTGTCAGTTATGTTATAATGGAGTATGTTTTAACTGATGTTTGAATGTGCAAAACAAATTACCTTAATACAGTATCTGCCCTATCCTGCTTTGTCCTATCCATCAACATGCTTCTTAGGACAGTTCAAGTCACGTTTAAGCAAATTAAGTAAATTAATTAACATTGTGTTTGGTTTACTTAAGACAACAAGTTCAACATCCAAAATATGCTGAGGGATTTGGCTCCAAGTTCACCTTTGGCCCCACTGAAACGTCAACACGTTCCAACAAAGAGGTTTGAAGAAGACTGATGATTCAACAGACATTGATAAAAGTCAGGTGACTTACTCTCAGCTTCTAGCTCTGAATAAAAATAAGGCTGTATGGATACTATTTATTTACTACTCACGTTACTTTTCTCTTTAGTCTTTATTTAATTGATTGTACCAAGTAGAAATATATGGTGAATGTATGCAAGAAAACTAAATATCGGCTTGATTGCCCTTGCTTGACACAATCGAAACCAGTGGAATGGTCCCAAAGATTTCAAACCCTGGCCTTCTGGCACTCCAGGCAGGCTCAATCAGCACTTAATATATTTGAAAGGCAAATAGTATTTGACCCAGGTAAGTATGAATGTCTCAGCTGAAGTTTCATTATAATCATCCTGTTCGCCCAGGCCACAGACATCAGCTTCTCCTATGCCACAGATGTTCAGACTTAGAGAGTCATCTGATGAAGTCTTTACTGAAATGGTAGCTTTCAAACTACAATATCTAAACCAGTATCCTTGAATTCAGCGTGTACAGTGACTGTCTTGGTGTCTTCAGATGTTTTCTGTGTTCATTCTATTTTATTTTTCAGTTGGAACTTATTTGCTAAAAGCATGCTTGAATTGATTCTACAAGAAATGGTTCATTATTGGACACTAACCAAACATTGTTTTAATAGAATAATGTGGTAATACACAAACACAACTTCTGAAATCACTGCTTTGAAGTTACACCACGACAACAAGTGCTACATTTCACACTTGCGAAAAGCTTCAGTAAATATTTTTAAAAATCATTTTTTGTGTTTGAAAACTGTAGAGAAAATAATGGAATTGCTTACCCAATAAAAAAAGGAGTTAATGTATGGGGGCAAATTATTACCATTATTTTTATTCTTTGTGTGTTCACGGGTTGAAATATATCCAGGAACACAGGTCTTCTGTGACAAACTGGCATGGGCTGCAGCTGGGAACGCGACTTTGATGTCTGTCTTTATACAGACACTGCTCATGTCTGTCTTTCCTGTGGATGTCCTTCTGAACAGCAATTTGCGAGGACAAACCCGAGAGGGAAGACAGAGCAGGGAGCCTCTGGATGCCAAGAAAGTCGATGCAATTTACAGTAAGTTTAGGTGTGTGTGCGCGATGCAGTGTGTGTGTGGGATGGTTCACTCAAATGACACGATTCTGTAAAGGTTGTTAGTATTCTATGGTTCCTGTTAATTTGCAGTAGTTATTATTAGCTAAATAATGATATTACAGGTTCCTGCACTGGATAGGCATTACGCATGAATTGCCACCCTGAAAATAATTAGAAGTCATCGGTTTGCACTCATCTGTTTGTAAACATATGTATTTTAAATTTAATATGCTACAGTAAGCTAATTTAATTAAATGAACACTGTAAATGATGAAAATTCTTAACCAAAAATAGATTATGTCAGGAGATAATGGGGAAATGACCTGATTACTGAATATCACCACAAGGGGGATGTAGACCACGATTGAACAAGGACTTAATTTGTTCCAGCAGCTCAAATGTATATGGAAACTAAAAGTATTGTTACAATGTTTTAAATTGACCCACTAGCACTGTTTTCCTTCATTTGTTTTATTGTAGCAGCTACACTGAAAAAATGGCCCAATGCTACAACCTCTCATATGGGATCAACTCAATGAGCTCCGCCACAAGAAAAGGCAGCAAGACAAACAAAAGGATGGAACCTACTGCTTTTTGACAATTAAGGCTAGGTTTGCCCTTCCGATGGCTCTGAAGAACTTTTTGCCTGACCCATGCACGCCCCCTGTCTAGAATAGAGAATGCCCCCTATGTGAGTGGGTGAGTTATTCCCATTGTTGGACTGCATGCAGTACCAGTTGTGACCAGCAGTTGTCTACTTCAACTAGGCTTTCCTGGTCTTGTTAAAAAGGGTTATTAATGATGGACATTTATCCAAGTACGGTAAGCGTTTTAACAGCGTGTTCAATGTTAAAGGGATAGTTCACCCTTTTACACTTACTGACTTGAAACCAAAACATTTATTTTCTTGTTTCCTTTTGGTTTAAAGAGAATGTCTGCTGTGTAAGTAGCATGATTGAATGACTGAAAATGGCTATGTATGCTGACAAATAAACATTATGTTTTAACATATACAAATTGTACAGATTTATATGTTTGCTGTATATTAAAGGGGCCATAATCAAGTAAGAATTAATATACATTTTCTTTATGTTTTAATGCAGTGAGACAATAATCGCATGTTTACTGTCTCATTCATTTCTAATATGTTAACATACATTAAAAAGCCAAAATTCATATAAGAACAATATATGATTCTTACACATTTCATGCAGTGAGGCACACAACAATCATGTACGTTTACTATATTAATCATACAGATACATACAATTATGTTAAATTTACATTCATTTCTAATATGTTGACATGCATAAATACTATATTTCTACATGCATAAATCATACAATTTTCATATCCATTTTTTATAAGTCACTGTATACGAAAGGGGCCATAATCAAGTAAGAATTCATATATGTTTTCTTGGCGGCACGGATGGTGCAGTGGGTAGCACTGCCGCCTCACAGCAAGGAGGTCCTGGGTTCGAATCCCCGTCGGCCGGGGCCTATCTGTGCGGAGTTTGCATGTTCTCCCCGTGTCTGCGTGGGTTTCCTCCGGGTACTCCGGTTTCCTCCCACAGTCCAAAGACATGCAGGTTAGGCTGATTGGAGAGTCTAAATTGCCCATAGGTATGAGTGTGTGAGTGAGTGAATGGTGTGTGTGCCCTGCGATGGACTGGCGACCTGTCCAGGGTGTATTCCTGCCTTTCGCCCAATGTATGCTGGGATAGGCTCCAGCCCCCCTGCGACCCTGTTCAGGATAAGCGGGTTCAGATAATGGATGGATGGATGGATATGTTTTCTTTATGTTTTAATGCAGTGAGACACAATAATTTCGATAAGAACATACAAAAAAAAACATGATTTTTATATAACTTCTTTTTTATATAACACGCGGGGGTCAGTATTACCAATATCCTCCGAGGGCACTTCTTCTTGGGCGTTTGCCCGTGTTTGGAATGGTCAGCCACTGTGAATTGTGAAGCTATGGATTAACATAATTGGTTAAAGACAGAATTTCAACGATACTTTTAAAGTAAGCAAGACTGTGGTAAAGAATTGTATAAAAAGTCATCTCTAAGAATAATACCAAAAAATAAGACAAATACTACAAAATAAGATGTAAAAGAAACAAGCCTAAAAAACACAGTCTGCTGCAAAGCACACAATCCACAGAAAAACACACAGCTGCCCAAAATCTACATAGAAAATACATTCACACAAGACAAGAAATGAAATGCAATGCCCAAGTTCTGGTTTCTAACTTTCTAATGAAATAAAACACGTAACACGGAACACAACTTCGGACATCAAATGCCTGCTTATCCTCGTGGCGACTGAATCTAACTGGAGCGAATAAGCAAATTGATGTGAAACGCCCCATTGTGATAAACCGGAAATAATTATTCAATAAGGATATGCTGCTTCAACAAAACGTAGAAACTTGTCAATTTTAATTTAGCGGTAGTCCTGTTAATTTGAACAATAAATGAATTTTATAAAAACCTAATTTGATAGCCCATTACATGTCGTTCTAGTCGTTCTCGCCTACTATGCTACTTCATCGAAATGGGAGTCCTCACCAACGTCTTGAAGCAGTAGGCCTAGCTATACAATTATCTAATGTCGGCCCATGTAGGATTGGGTTGCACCAGCTGTACTTCAGTTCAAACGTAGCCTAGATAGCTATAACTTTAAATCCTTGATTAATGCATTACTAGTATACTAACATAAAAGCGATGACAACCGAAATCAGCTAACAGCGTAACTAGCTAACAGTCATATAGCCTAACGTTCCACCTACACTCAGCGGGTTTAATCACACAGTCAATCACGAACTGTAAAACATATTTCCTGCACACAGCATCATTTTTCTGGAACACTTCGGCATTTTCCAACTCAATAATCACGTAGAGGTTTCATTTATGGATAAGATATTTCAATAGCGATCTACCCAGCAAACTAGCTAAGATGCCAAGTGGAAGTTTTTCATCGTTGATTATCCACACGTCTTCGGAATGACTTTACGTCCAAAGGGTTACGATATAACCAGTTAGCTAGGATATACAAGTAATCATGTCGCACAACGTTTATTAGCTGATTTTGTTGTAAAGTATCTCGTAGCTCGGTAGTTTGGACTTTACACATGGTAAATCCTTGGGATTTTTCCAGCTCACTGGTTAGTTATATCACTTAATGCGTTATATGATTGAACGCATTAAAAGTAAGCTTACCGGTGACAAAGTGATACGAACTGGTATATATTCAATTTGTTCTGGTGTAACATTTTGCCTACTTAAATAGCAAATCCAACTTGAAAGAACGACTTGTCTCACTCTGGATCAGCTCGATTTAAGCAACCATATATATATATACCGCTGTATTTGTATGCTTTGTCGTTGACCTGAAATATAAAAAAAAAAAAAAAAAAACGATTTTTGGAGGAAAAAATACATTGAGTTATATGGCAAGGTTGTCCCTCCACGAGTCATGGTCGCGTGGTTTGTGATGTGTATTAAGAACGATCTATATGCCTTTGGGCACGCATTATTTCGTAAAATGTGTTAATGTATCGCTAAGCTCCTCGTACTGTGGAATCATATTTGGAATCCACATACCCTCTAAACTGCATAGCCTACTCTACTTCCATCCATGTGGAATTTCTAATTTACCTGCTAGTTTAATACCTGAACTGTCTCAATTTATGAGGATGGGCGTCCCCCTACAGCTCATCCAGAGATTTATTTTTCTTCTCGCCAATGTTTGAGGGAGTTGTTTACCTCATATGCTATGTGGGGCTTAGGGCTGATATTTCCTATTTTTTCTTCCCTTCTGTTACTACGCAGAGCGTCTTTGGGACAGTCTGTTGTGAAAAGCGCTATACAAATACAATTGACTATTGAGTTAGTGATGTTCTATCAATAAATTCATACGTATGGCTTAAAATGTATGTCTTAACTAATTGATCAAGGCTAGAGACAGTCAACCATGCAGAATTGTATTGTAGTTGACTGCGATACAGAAGACGAATTTGAAAACATACACAACGATAGACACAGGTTGAAGTGCAGTGGCGCTTCACAGATGAGATCAATTTTCTTCTGTGGCGTCACAAGGGGGTGCCACATAAAATGGCAAAACTATATGTTCATGCTCATTATTCGTTTTCAGAGACTAGAGAATGCACGATGTTCGTAAGTAATGAGAATGTATTATTTAACGTTAGTGGAAGAAAATAAACATGTTACTTTCCAAAGAGTTATTGCTTAACTGTATACATCTTAATTGGATAGGATAGCCTGTACATTATCTTCACTATTCTTTCACTCTTGTGTTTCTTGTCCAGTCGAAGCACAACAAAGTGGAGCCACTGATGGTCTGTGGCCATTCCCCTACGGAAGTATGTACTGCAGTATTCGTAAAACCAAATCTAATAGTCTCTACTCACACACGTTTTTAGTATGTAGTATATGAGGCCAGAGATTCAAATGTTTCAGCACACATTGGCACGTGCAGATGGTAATATGTTGTACCATGAATAAAAAATGACACCAGTGTTTACTGGTAATTAAACTAAATTGATTAGAGCATGCTAACAAGTGTCAGTATTTCAAAAAATAATATTTGGGGCTTTTTCAAATAGGAATGCAAATATGCACTTATTTCAGGTTCAATCACTTTAGCACAATACTTTTTAATGGGCTTGTGACTGTTCCGTGGTTCGTACGGAAGCGATTGTTTGCTGAACAAAATGCAAATGCTCTGGAAGCACGAGGCCCCGAATGAACTCCACTGTACCTTGAATTCGATAATGTCTCATGGGAAGGGTTTAGGATGAGGGACCACAAAATAGACTGTGAAGTTTTCACTGAATAGTATTAACAGAGCTGTGAAGTCAGGGTGCCAATGGAGTATATGGTCAGGTCCAATCCTCTTGATGTTGTAGAGAAATAATCTGCAGCACCACGATGTTGCTGTGAAGTTCTCACTGTGATGTACCCACTGAAATAGTTAACATTTTATGGTTTTACCATAACTAAAGATGCAAACTCACGGTGAACTATAACTACTTAATCTGGCTCTATCTGATAGACATACATATCTTACCAGTTGTGTCTGCTTTTTTTTGCCAACGGTGTTTAATATTGGATAATATAATCCACTATGGGTATTAACTGCACCACTGCTAAATTCTAACTGGTGTCCCATTTTGTTTTACCTTAAAGAAGCAAAAATGGACAAAGGCAACAAATAGAGTCCTGGAAAAGGAGAAGGAGGAGAGAAGGCGAGCGGAGGAACAGAAGATGAGGAAGGAACAGAAAAGGAAGATTGCTGAAAGAGGCAGGCAAGAGGAAGAGGAAAAAAGACATAAGAAGGAACTGGAAGTGGCGGCAAAGGAGGGAGAGAGAATGAAGATGGAGGAGCAGAGAAAAAGAGAAAAGCAGAGGAAACAAGTGCAGGAGATGGAAAGAAAAGAGCAAGCTGAAGAACAGAGGAGGAGAGAACTGGAAAGGATCGTTCAGAAGCGGGCAGAGAGAGAGAAGGAAGCCCAGGATAAAAAGAAAGAAAATGAGCAGTTGAAGAGAGAAATGCAGGAGAAGATATTCCTGGAAAAGATGAGGAAGAAGAAGGAGAAGAACGGGAGGAAGCGAGTGGAGGGAGACATGAGGAGAGAACTGTTGGAGAGGAAAATGTTTGCGAAGCTCAGGAAGGAGCAACAACTGACGGAGAAAATTAGATCCAAGGAGCAGGGGAAGAAAAGTAGGGAGAATGAACTCCGAGAGAAGAGGAAGGAGTTGAAAACAATGGTGGAGACGATAGGACAGCTGGAGGCGCAGAGATTGAGGGAAAGGCAGGAGAAAAGGGAGAAGGATAGGATAGAAAAAGAGGAAATGGAGAAGAAGATGCTTCTGGAAGAAGCCAAACGGAGGGAGAGGGAACAGAAGCAAATAAGATTAGAGCAACGGAAAGGGAGAGAGCAGGCGAAAGAAAACCTGGAGAGGGAGAAGAAAATGAAAGAGAAAGTGGAGAAGATGAAGAGAGAGGAGGAAAGGAAAACTCAGGAGAAGGAGAGAAAAGCTAAAGAAAAGGAAGATAAGATAAGAGAGGAGAAGAAAAAAAGTGAAAGAAGGAGGGTGATGGAGGAGAAGAAGAAAAAGAAGGAAGAGGAGGAGAGGGAGAGAAGAGAGGGAGAGAGAAAAGACCGCCATGAAAAGAAAAGAATAGAGGACATGAAAAAGCAGGCAGTGGAGGATTCAAAACTAGAGAAGGAGAGAAATTGGAGAGCACAGGAGAGGAAAGCCCACGGTAAGAGGACGGAGGTAATGGCGGACAGGAAAAACAAAGACAAGGAGGACTCAACAAATTGTGAAATGGGGGATGCAGGAAAGATAGAAAGGGCCCAGAAAATGAAAGAAAACAGAAGATTAAAATCTGAGACGGCAGACGGAGAGAAGGAGAGAAAAGCAAAAGCGAAAATAGCAGTAGAAAAGGTTTATGGGAAAAACAAAATGGAGGGAAAGGAAAAAACAGGAAGCCCAAAAAAGATTAGAGGAACGGAAAAGGAGAGAAAAAGATGAAGGAAACCTGGAGAGGGAGAGGAAAATAAAAGAGAAAAGGGAGAAGATGTAGAGAGAGGAGAGGAAGGAGAAGGGGAGGAGGAGAAAAGGCAAGCGGAGGAATACAAGATGAGGAAGGAACAGAAAAGGAAGATCGCTGAGAGAGGCAGGCAAGTGGAAGAGGAAAAAAGACACGAAGGAACTGGAAGGAAGTGGAAATGGCGGCAAAGGAGGGAGAGAGAATGAAGATGGAGGAGCAGAGAAAAAGAAAAGCAGAGGAAACAAGTGCAGGAGATGGAAAGAAAAGAGCAGGAGAAGAACAGGCAGGTCAAGGAAAAACTGGTTAGAGACAATGAAAGGAGGGCTGAGGAAATGGAGAGAAGACAAATGGAGGCCAGAAAGCAGATAAAGAGGGAACAGGAAAAGAAGAAAGGCCTCGAGAGGGACAGGAAAGAAAAGGAGAGGGCAGAGGAGAAATGGCAAGCTGAGAATGAGCGGAGGAAAAGGGAGGATAAGCAGAGGAGAAAACGAAGGGACAGAAATACAGGAGATTGAGAGTGATGGAAAAGATAGAAAGGATGAAGCAAGAGGAAGAACAGTGGAGGAGAGAACTGGATGATTCAGAAGTGGGCAGAGAGAAAAAAGAGGGAGAGAAAAATGAAAAAGAATGAGATGGAGAGAGGAGGAAAAGAAAGTGAGGGAAAATTCAGGAGAAGGAGAGAAAAATTAAAGGGAAGATAAGAGAGGACAAGAAAATGTCTTACAGAAAAAATCTAATCCAAAACAGTATCAATAGTGTATTCCGATTTTAAAAAAAACTGTTTAAAAACAATTTGAATAAAAAAACAATTGATAAAAAAAAATCAAAATTAAAATCAATGTACTCTTCCTTCTCCTCGTTTTTTGATTAGTTATATAGGTTTCCTTTATCTTTTTTATTGTTTTATTATTTTCTATTAGTTATTTTTAGTTCAATGAAAACTCATTTATGAAAATAATATTTTCATTTATAAATGAAGAAAAAATAACTTTAAATCCAAAATAAGCTAACTATGTAACTAGCTAACAGTCATATAGCCTCACGTTAAATCTACACTCAGCGGGTTTAATCAGTCACTCACTAACAGTAAAACATATTTTCTGCACACAGCATCATTTTTCGGTGGCATTTCATGGCATTTTGCAAGTCAATAATCAAGTAGAGGTTTCATTTATGGATAAGATTTTTCAATAGCGATCTACCCAGCAAACTAGCTAAGATGCCAAGTGGAAGTTTTCATCGTTGATTATGCACTCGTCTTCGTGATGACTTTTGTTGGATACAAATCTGTAACACAATAACAGCTCTGCATAAGTGAGAGTTTAACAGCTTTATACAATATACATATCGGGTCCAGCGCTTGCAAAGAGGAGAACAATGCCTCATACTTTGTTACAGCTTATATACACATTCAGTTGCTGGGGAGAGTGGGGCAGTCCCTGTCTCCCTCCAGTCAGCAGCCAGCACATGCACCAAGAGAAACAATTCTAAGCTCTGGGGTCAATCCATTGTGGCCCCCTCCTTCATGGTTAGGTGTTCTCCTGTTTTTCTGCAAGCTTGTGATGATATTTGAAACAAATGTTTCTGCTTCTCTTATCTTACTGGTGTAGGCGTCCTCGCACGGGCCGCCAAATAACGCAGGGATTTTACTCTCTACGAAACCGGGGCGCCAGTTAAACGTTGTGTAGCAGTATAACTGCAAAAAGTAATCAGTCTCATAAAATTACTATTATCAGAAATATCTAACCACAAATTTAGTATTTTAATTAATAATTAAAGTAACCAATATTAATGATTAAACATACCGATAACCTGAAGGTTGGAAGTTCTTCGAAAGACTGCTTTAACTCGGCTCTCATGTCTATGCGATTCCAAAACGGACACCGGGGTTCAATAAAATATATTTATTTATTTATTAAACACAGAACAGATAAACTAACGGGGATTAGTAGGGGAAGTTAGGTGGGTATGTGTGCGTGTGTGTGTGTAGCGCGCGCGAGCGCGCGTGTCGCTTCAACAAAGGAAAGGTGGGAGTAGCTAGCTTGAGTAAGCTAGAGTTCTGGGTGTGGTAATGAGTTAGAGTCAGCTGTGAGAAGGGACTACTTGCGTAGTTTTACTCTATATATGCGCAAAAGACGGCGAATCAATTCACGTACATATATATGTAGCTAACCAAACACATTACAATGGTTGGATGGTAAATATTGAAACACAGATTCACAAAAACAGTTAAGACTAAACTAAACACTGGCTATGCCTGAATGTTTGTTTTCTTACTGAGTCCATACGCATTGCTGGATCCAAAAGACATGCTGTCCTTGTAGAAGCGGCGATGGTGCTGTGAATGGTGTCCGGGAGAGATGCGCAGGCTGGGGTGTTCCCGTCTTAGCAGCGCGTTGGTCCGCTGGTCCTTTTCCAGGTGTAAAAGTTCGTTGCCGTTTCGTTGTTGAGCTTTATTGGGGTAAACTGATGTAGCGTTCCGCGTACAACAATTTCCACTCACTATAGGCCACGTAGGTACCGCGAGGTAACTGGGTGTGTCCGTAGGCCTGGTAGTGCGCTGTGCAGCATTCAGCCTCTGTCCGAGTCTCGGAGCAGATGAGCTGAAGCGAATGGCCAAAAGGGGTGCGTCGAAGAGAAGAAGCAGAAGAGGCAGAAGAAGCAGAAGAGAGATCCCAAGAACGTGTCTTGCTCTTATACGGGACCGTTTATTGCTCCCGCCATTACGGGATTGGCTGAACCAAGTTAGACGTCATTCGTGGTGGACGTCGCAGAATTTTCCTGTGGGAATGTGGAAGTTGTAGTCCCTACATCCCCCCTGTGGTCTCAGGATGCGGCTGAAGCCAGTGTTCCTTGAGAGCACAAAAGTCAGTTCACAGTCCACAGGTCAAGTACATTGGGTCGGTAACACAGTTCACAATTGACTGACAAACATCCAGGCATTTATCAACAATTAACTAAACTGGTCAAAGACACATGATACAAACAATGTGAAACACTAAGGTCGAACAGTGAATACATTGTCACATAACAAAAGAAACCTTGGTGTAAGGGTTAGTCGTTTTGTTAGTTCAGGTGTTTTGTTAGTTATTGGATTGTGTCCAGAAGGTGGAGCACCAACAGGAATGACCCAGCCATGAAAATGTTCAGATGATGTAGGGGTCTAGGATGGAGAGGCTGTAGTCTTTTTGGAAGTCTTGTTCAGACTGACCAATTGTTCTAGTCCCTACAGTCAGGTTGCTGACGAGGGTTGTCATCTGAAATATGTGGGGACATTTTCAAATTAGGGCAGCTTTCTGTATCCAAGCTTAACCTTATGGCTGTGTCATCAGGAAGGAAATGGAGAGGTGGTCTCATTTCTAAATGATGTGGTAAGCTCACAAGTGGTCTTGTCTTGCTTGGGGAAGAGGTGGAGTAAGGCACACTGGGGTGTGGCAATATACTTGTAAAGATTACACTGTAGTTTCTACATGCAATACTTTACGATGGTTCAGCAGGTGTAGAAAGAAGCAATGAACGTTTATGAGTTATAGCAGGTGTCGGATTTAACTCTACAGTACCTACTTACGATCTGCGTTTGCTGCTGCTACATGCAAATCTAAGTGGCTGCTATAAACTACCAGTTTATTTTGCCACCCCCCTTTGGTAGGAAAGGTGTGCAAAAGAAAGTGGTCAAAGCTTCAGCTGGGAGTCTGCCTGTGAGGAGACCACGGCTATAGATCAGTCTTATTCAACGTCTTTTGATGGAGGTTGAACAAGACCAGATAGCTCTTTGGAGTGGTTACTCAAGGCATACACACTACTGAACAAAGGTTAGAGGCTTTAGTTGTCCTCAGAGGAACTGAAGAAGCTCTCTTCAGACAAGGTATCTTCCCTATCAGAGTCATGCTGGTGACTCTGAGGCTTGGGCCTACCGGGTCGGTCTTCTCTCCAATTCCGGCTGGAATCAGAGTGTGAGAAGCGACCACGGTGGCTCTTAACCAGGAACTTACTCACATGCCGTTGTTTTGAGCCATTAGACTTTAATGGGGCAACTTGGGAAGTGCCGGCGGGCTTGGTTGGAACAACGTGCTTAGCTGTTTCCAATACCTCGTTCCTGGGCACAATCCTTAAAGTGTCCCAGACCATTTGGGCTTCATTTCTTAATTCAAGGGCTGAGTGTTGGCCCCTTGAAAACAGTGAAACATGAGTTTGGACGCAGGGGTGCAGGTTGTGCACAAAAAGGGATTTGAAGGCTTGATCTTCATCAAAGCCTGGTCCGTTTCTGCCCTGGAAAAATGCATGTTTAAGTCGTTGGTAAAAGTCTTTTGGTCGTTCTGTACGGCTATGTTTAACCTCCACAGATTTCATCATGGCTGTGGCCTGATCAAACCATGGCAGGTACTCAGCTACCAACGCTTCACAAACCTTGGGATAGCTGGAACGAACCTGTGGTGGAAGTTGTTCCATAAATGTATGGATCTCTCTGGTAGAGGTTTTCCATACAAGTCGGACCTTTTCTCGATCGGTTGCCCTGGGCAGATCCGAGAGACAGTTGTCAACTTCTCTCAAGTAACTCTGAATGTTAAATTTGGAGTCCTTGGGGTCAAATGTGTGGACATACTTCGCCATGGCCTCTAGCTCCTCAAAGCGAAGACCCTGTGAAGTTGCACTAGTCTGCCTGTTTGGAGAAGGAGAGACTGAAATCACATTTGAATGTGAATGCGTTTCATGTGGAGCTCGACGTCCTCGGTTTGGTTTAGGGGGTGGAGCTACAAAACAGTCATTCTCACAATGGTTGGCAGAAGATGAATTGTCGCTGTCAGTGTACTGAACAGAGCTGTCACCTATCCTCTCAGTTATAAAGGGAAAGCTAGCGGGATTAGCGTTGCTTTTTGTGTGCCCAATTAATAACGTTAGATCTCCTCTACCGTGTCCACGGGAGGGTTCCCTGACCTCCTCATGAGAGGGGTGGGCATGGAAGGTGCAGTCCTGTACTTGACTGACTGTTTCTCCCTTGCGGAGATGGACCACCGTTGGGATGGAGTCCCCCCTTTCCCTCTCCAGGGAAGAGGTGGGCAAACCATTGCATGGGTGGTCAACAGCACTGGAATCTGAGGAGACTGACGAGTCTCCATCAGAGCAAGCTGTGGAACCGGGATCTGACAAACCCGAATCAATTTGTGACCCCCCTTCCCCTGCCTTGTGGTGTAAGGAGGAAGCAGGAGAAGCAGGAGTTGGGCAAGCCTGAGAAAGCAGGCTTACAGAAGAGAGTGGATGCAGTAGCTTGTGGCATCCACTCTTCAACTGAAATAATTCCTCTCTGTAGGAACAAAGATCTGATTCGGCTGAATGCAGATCACGCAAGTATTGTACTGCTTTCTTGCCAACAGTTTGAAGCTCAAGTAAAACACTGGTGTGTTGTCCTTTGAGGTATGCCATCTCTGATTCTAAGTTTTTGTTGCTCTGAAGAGCAAGACTAATCTGTCTGGCAAAATTCAAGACCAGACAACTAAGAATTGGGTCTTTTGATTGGGTGGGGGAGTGACCTTTCTTGTTGATTAAGGAGAACATTTCTTTCCTACAATCAGTGAGGTTCATCTGATTCAGGAAAGCTATGTAGCCAGGTGCTAAACCTTTGGCTAAAAAGGAAAGGTACTCATCAATAGATATGGGTTCCATATCTCAAGCCAAATAAAGCTAAAAGCTAAAATCAGTAACTTAAGAGGGTACTCTTGAAGTTAACAATTTGACAAGGGCCTTGAGCTCCTAACAGTTGGCAATGAATTGTTTCCCAATATCACAATCCAACATACAAGTTGTGATGAAGGATAAAGAATTTAAAAAGCTCTTTGAATATTCTCTATAACTATAGTACAAGGTAGCTATAGCATCACACAGGGACTCGAGATGCACTAGCGGTACTGCAATGCAACAACAGCAAAATGACCGAACATATGGCGGATATTCAGACAGTAAAATAGGAACTGTGATGCTGATCACATTAATCCTAAATACCAGAATGTGATTGGTTGAAATTACAATTAAATTTGGATTTAAATGTAAAATTCAATTAATTATTAAAATTACTTTGACAAAGTAATTATAATTAATAATACAGTGCGACTAATAATACTATTATTGATAATACGTATTACACCGGAAGGTAAATGCCAATCAACAAACTACCGTGTAAGATTACGGATGTAATGCTACAATGTTACACGAGGGGGCAGTATATTGAGAAAGCGGCTCATGCAGGCTTTCAAAAATGGTACAGGGGTGACATCTAGTGGTCTTTTCAGAAAATTGCACTTGTGGCAATTTAGCTGAGAAAGAATGCCGAGAATTCGTTCTGGAGTCACGTGACATGAGCCAAAGCTCGTCTTTCTCACGCAGAGCTCCAAATTAGGAAGGGGAATTCGTTATGAAGTCATAAGACATGAAATTTGAGCCAAAGCTAGTCTTCCTCACACGGGGCGCCAAAATATGTAGGGGTCCTCGCACGGGACTCCAAATTATGTAGGGTCCTCGCCAAATAACGCAGGGATTTTACTCTCTACGAAACCGGGGCGCCAGTTAAACGTTGTGTAGCAGTATAACTGCAAAAAGTAATCAGTCTCATAAAATTACTATTATCAGAAATATCTAACCACAAATTTAGTATTTTAATTAATAATTAAAGTAACCAATATTAATGATTAAACATACCGATAACCTGAAGGTTGGAAGTTCTTCGAAAGACTGCTTTAACTCGGCTCTCATGTCTATGCGATTCCAAAACGGACACCGGGGTTCAATAAAATATATTTATTTATTTATTAAACACAGAACAGATAAACTAACGGGGATTAGTAGGGGAAGTTAGGTGGGTATGTGTGCGTGTGTGTGTGGCGCGCGCGAGCGCGCGTGTCGCTTGAACAAAGGAAAGGTGGGAGTAGCTAGCTTGAGTAAGCTAGAGTTCTGGGTGTGGTAGTGAGTTAGAGTCAGCTGTGAGAAGGGACTACTTGCGTAGTTTTACTCTATATATGCGCAAAAGACGGCGAATCAATTCACGTACATATATATGTAGCTAACCAAACACATTACAATGGTTGGATGGTAAATATTGAAACACAGATTCACAAAAACAGTTAAGACTAAACTAAACACTGGCTATGCCTGAATGTTTGTTTTCTTACTGAGTCCATACGCATTGCTGGATCCAAAAGACATGCTGTCCTTGTAGAAGCGGCGATGGTGCTGTGAATGGTGTCCGGGAGAGATGCGCAGGCTGGGGTGTTCCCGTCTTAGCAGCGCGTTGTCGTCTGATCCGCTGGTCCTTTTCCAGGTGTAAAAGTTCGTTGCTGTTTCGTTGTTGAGCTTTATTGGGGTAAACTGATGTAGCGTTCCGCGTACAACACTCACTATAGGCCACGTAGTTACCGCGAGGTAACTGGGTGTGTCCGTAGGCCTGGTAGTGCGCTGTGCAGCATTCAGCCTCTGTCCGAGTCTCGGAGCAGATGAGCTGAAGCGAATGGCCAAAAGGGGTGCGTCGAAGAGAAGAAGCAGAAGAGGCAGAAGAAGCAGAAGAGATCCCAAGAACGTGTCTTGCTCTTATACGGGACCGTTTATTGCTCCCGCCATTACGGGATTGGCTGAACCAAGTTAGACGTCATTCGTGGTGGACGTCGCAGAATTTTCCTGTGGGAATGTGGAAGTTGTAGTCCCTACACTGGTATGCATGCCCTATGACACATATTTGCTTGCGTTGCTACAGTTCAGAGGACATTTCCACTGGTAGACTGCTTCTCTCTGCACATTAGTAGAAATGGGCACATATTAATGCTTTGCACAAATGACACAGTTAATGCCATATGAGTTATATTTCAGTTATATTTAAACGTTTTCCCACATTTCCCTCCTTTTTATCATTACAACGCTCCTAATGATTAATCTACACTATTAAAATTTTCCACCCATCTGCCTCTCCCTTTCAGGTTTTCAACAGAGGGTTAATTTTTATAGTGGACTCTACTCTTCACATCATCATATTGATCATCATACTCCGGTTCTCTATTGGACTGTTCGAGTCTGAGGTACAGACTGGCCGTTGTTCTCTTCATTGCAGCATTGGGAGGACGCAGCATCCACAGCACCCGAGGAGCAGCAGAAACAGTCCGACAATCGTCAGTCCGGTGATCAGGATGCCAGTCCAGCCGGAGAACCACCTTCCCTGGCCTCCTAGCAAATCAGTGGTCCCTGCTCCTTCCTGCATCTTTTCAGACATCTTCATCCGAGTCAGAACTGCGTCTAGTCCCTCTCCATCCCCCATAGTGCTGCGAATACAGTACAACACTGCTCCCCCAACATTAAACAGACTCCGCCTTCTTTTGCGGTTATCATGTCCAATGCTGCTCTATTTTGTCTGGTGGTTATAGTGTTCCTAATCAATCCTAATGCAGTCGTGGTTAAGTTTGCCTCATACATTTGCATATAATATATCAAATTTATCCAACCTGCATGGTTACCCATTTCACACCAGGGGCAGAATACCGAGAGAACACGATATCCTACAAGGTTAAGCGCTTTGTACTGGTCAGGTACCCTGTGGGGAGTGCTTATTCCATCAAACCAATTTCCATCTAATTCTGGTGGCAGGAGTACCTCTCTTTTCTGCCTTTTTGGGTGCTCTTTTGGTCTTGTGGTAATTTGGAATGGCCTTGCTAACATTACTCTAGCACAGGTTCCCGTCCAATTGGGGGGTAAGGTAGCTCTTAGCTTGGTGCCTCCGCACATCCACCACAAGTCAGCCATTGCTGTACCGTGGTCATACATTAGTACAGTATTTGGGCAGAAGGCAGTATTACATTGGTCTCCTGGATTGAGGGGCTCTCGCCCTCCGGTTACTTTAATGGTCCTGGCGCATGCCGGGAAGTTCCCCACTTCCTGATTACTATTATTAGATATATTCCTTGACAGACACTCAGTATCGGGCTTCCTCAGTATCGGGCATGAACCTCCATTCAAAATGGGAACAGTTTGCAGCCATATGAGAGCTAGTCAGATTGTACAATCCTGTTGACAGCATTGTTAGTCATTCGGCTTCACACAGCGGTCTCGTCTAGTTTGCACAGTGTTCTGGTGGCAAACAGGAGGTGGCGTTTGCTTTCCCATTAACACACCACAATATGCTGCTTGTGCAGTTTTTCTCAGGACATTTAATGTTACACAGCCCTGCCACTGCACACGTTGGGCACTTGCAGTTTAACCTCTCCTGTTCTTTATCCCACGCCTTCATTTCTGGCCCTGTGTGGAAGGCCTCACATTTACTCCACGTATGAGGCTGTGGAACTATAGGCAAAGGCTTTATCGCAAATTGAGGCCCACTACACACCAGGCAGTCACCTGTGGGATGGTGAGGCAGTGTTGTTTTGTTAACCCACCAGTACCAATTGCTGCTCGCAGCCACTCTTTTATGATAATCAGTTACCTGTTTTGGAATGGGCTTGCACAGTAAGCCTATTATCAGCACTATCCCCCCAGCCAGCCCTGCAGCTGCTATTCTCTTAAACGTTGATAATTTCATTTTAGCTAATGGGCAGCGACTAATCCCAAGAATTGTTGTCATTTTCTACACCGGGTTTGAGACGGATGATACCTGTTGTATTCACCCCCCTTTGTAACCGGTCTTCAGTTCTTAGGTGTCTGCTTGTCCCTCTGTTACTGCCGTGTTTACCTTTTTACAGTGAGCGAGGTGCACCCAGGAAGATCTTTCAGCAATTCTTACTGCTATGGGCGTGGTCAACAGCACCTGATATGGTCCTTTCCACCAGGGCGACGCCCAGGTTTTCCTCAATGTCTTTTACCACCACCCAGTCTCACCACTGGATCGTCTTCTGGTTCTACTGGCTTCTGTCGGGGTTAAGACACAACTGATAACAGTTTTTTTGTTCCAAAATTGCCCTCATGTGATCTACCAGGGTCTAGTCATCTGCTGGTTTCATTATCTTTCCAAATATGGCCATAATATATGGTTTCCAATGTACTATCTCAAATGGGGAGAGACCTCTGTCCTTTCAGAATTCTCTTGCTTAACGCTACCAGGGGGAGACAGTGAGTCCAATTATTTCTCGTCTCTTGCATCATTTCGCGCCATTTCCCTTTGATAGTGCCATCCGTTCTTTCCACCATTCCTGCTGACTGAGGGTGATAGGCACAGTGGTTTTTGAGTTCTATGTCCAATTGCTTACCAATATGTGCAATGACCATGTTTACAAATTCTGGTCCATTGTCACTGAATAATCTTTGCGGCACTCCGTGCCTTGGAATGATTTCCCTGCACAATGCTTTTGCCATCGTTATGGCATCTGCGTGTGCTGCAGGGAAAATTTCCACCCATCCTGAATATGGGCAAATCATCACCAAGCAATATTTCTGGCCTTCGCTTGGCATAAGGGAGATTAAATCCATCATCCAAAACTTGAACGGATATTCAGCTCCTGGGATCTTTCCCGGTTTTGATTTACACATCCCCTGTGGGTTGTTTCTGATGCAAATCAAACACTTTTTACAAACATTTTGTGAGTAAGTTGTATATCCGAATGCTGAAAACACTTGTCTGATTGGTCAACCATCCCTCCTTTTGAGACATGGGTTTTCCCATGACTCAATTCAGAAACCAAGTCAAATACATTTCTTGGAAGTACTGGCTTACCCTCTGGGCCCTCCCAGAGTCCAGTATCTTTGTTCAATTTACAGTTATGAATCTATCCCAGAATCTTTTTTTTCTGGTTCTAGTGTTTGTTTTTGCATATCCTGTTATTTTTCCAGATCCAAATCAATGTGTTGTTCTGTTCTATGTGGCACAACAGAGATTGTGTGTGACGCAGCTTTTTTTGCTGCTTCATCAGTCTTTTGCCCAGCATTACACCCAAATGTTTGAGTCAAGACCAAGGTCATGCATCCATTTCTGCTGAAATGGTTTACTTCCGTCTGGGTTTTCCAGCACTGCCGAGCCAACTAACGGTCGCTTTACTTTCGTAAAGGCTTCTTCCGCCTCAGGTGTCCATCGGACATTCTCCTGGGCTGTCATAGGCCTGGTGTATATGAGGTCAGTCAGTGGTTGGGTCAGTTCCACATAGTTACAGATCCATACTCTGCAGTAATTTACCATTCCTAAAAATGACATCACTTGCTGTTTGGTTTGTAGTTTTGGTGCATTTAGGATGGCCGTTTTTCTACCATCCTCCAGGCGTTTACCGTTCTGGGAAATTAGATGGCCCAAATATTTTACCTCCGGTTTCCACAATTGCAGTTTGCCCTTGCTGAACTTGTGTTCTTGCTCTGCGAGGAAGTTTAGACACGCCAAAGTATCCTTTTTGCAGGTCTCCTTATCAGAGGGACAAATGAGAATGTAATCAACATACAACATCATTTGACTGCCCCCCTGCGGTTCGAATTTTGCCATATTTGCCGCCATCTCTTGTGAGAAAATGGTGGGCGATTCACAGAAACCTTGCGGGCACCGAGTGTAAGTCCATCTTTTTCCCTCGAATGCAAACCAAAACTGGCATTCTTTTGCAACAGGTATTGAGAAGAATGCATTTGCCAGGTCAATCACCGAGAAGAACCCTGATTCTGGTCACAGGTCATTCAGCAGAGTATGTGGATCTGGAACTATGGGAGCTCTTGGACTGATCGCCTTGTTTACAGCTTGCAGGTCTTGCACCATCCTCCTGTTCCTCACTGACACACCCTCCCGTATGCCCACCCCCATCCATTTTCTTGTTCCGCTTTCCCTCACGGATTTGTCTCTCAAAGTGGATGGCGTGAGTCTTTGCAGGGGCTAAGCCACCTGTTGCCCATGTTATCAGATGTTGTTTCACCAGCCTTGTTATCTCTAGTTTCATGCCAATTGGCTACTCGAGAGCAGTCGGCATGCGCTGCATAGACCTGTCTGAGCCTGTCCTGCAGTCCCCTTATCGGGCTCTAGTAGGGTCTGCAGCTGGTCCAGGAGGATCTTGATAAGGGACAACTTGGTTTTGGTGAGTGGGTTCCAGGCGCCCTGCACCTGACACCACTCAATGCCCAACATCACTCTCATACATGATTCCAATTCCACCAGATTTGGTCTGTAACTTTGTATCAATTGTCTGATACAATCTTCTGGTCCCTCTGTAGGGTGTCCATCACCTTTTTATATCTTGCTGGGTCCATGGTCTATAGACACACTGAGTCCAATTCATGGACTGTCAGTCGGACAGTTATCAGAATTTAATGATTTGCCGGGTGGCGCCAGCGGGTATATGGTTGGGTTGCCGAATCCGCCTTTCGGCAGTGTGGGGTATAAGTTACCCACTGGCCCAGCCGGAGACAGACTCGGAAGCAATTTAGGTACAGTCCCAGAATACGACGGTGGCATATTCTGGGAAGGGTTAACCCAAAAATCTCCTTAAGTGATCCGGGAAGAGGTCTTTACTCAGGAGTCCCAGACTCCCCCGTGCACGGTTTCAGGTTTGGTATTCAGTGAGAGTCGAAGTAAAGATCTTGGGATACCGGACGAGCCCCCAAGTTATGTTCGATGCAAATCTGCAATACAATAAAAGCTCTGCACAAGTGAGAGTTTAACAGCTTCATACAATATGCATATCAGGTCCAGCGCTTCCAACGCTGAGAACAATGCCTTATACTTCGTTACAACTTATATAAATATGCTGTTGCTGAGGAGAGTGGGGCAGTCCCTGTCTCCCTCCAGTCAGCAGCCAGCACATGCACCAAGAGAAACTATTCTAAGCTCAGGGGTTAATCCAGTGTGGTCCCCTCCTTCGTGGTTAGGTGGGCTCCTGTTTTTCTGCAAGCTCTTGATGATATTTGAAACAAATGTTTCTGATTCTCTTATCTTACTCGTATTCATGCCCTATGACACAAATTTGCTCACGTTGATACAGTTCAGTAGAAATTTCCAGTGGTAGACAGCTTCTCTCTGCACATTAGTAGAAGTGAGCACATATTAATGCTTTGCACAAATTACACAGCTAATGCCATCTGAGCTATATTTCGTGACCCAATTTAAATTTTCCAACAGTCTCACTCTGGATCAGCTCGATTTAAGCAACCATGAACTGCGCATATAAACCTGTGTTATCGCTGTATTTGTATCCTTTGTCGCTCACCTGAGATGTAAAAAAACTATATTTTTGGAGGAAAAATGCATTGAGTTCTATGGCAAGGTTGCCCTCCACGAGTCATGGTCGTGTGGTTTGTGATGTGTATTAAAAACGATCTATAGGCCTTTAGGCATCATTTCGTAAAATGTGTTAATGTATCCCTAAGCTCCTCGTACTGTGGAATCACATTTGGAATCCCCATACCCTCTGAACTGCACAGCCTATTCTACTTCCATCCATGTGGACTTTCTAATTTACCTGCTAGTTTAACACCTGAACTGTCTCATTTCATAGGCCAGCGGATGGGCGTCCCCCAACAGCTCATCCTGAGATTTTTCTTTTCTCGCCACTGTTTGAGGGAGTTGTTTACCTCATATGCTATTTGAGGGCTTAGGGCTGATATTTCCTATTTTTTCTTCCCTTCTGTTACTTTGTAAAGTGTCTTTGGGACAGTCTGTTGTGAAAAGCGCTATACAAATACAATTGACTATTGAGTTGGTGATGTTCTATCAATAAATTAATACGTATGTCTTAAAATGTATGTCTTAACTAATTGATCAAGGCTAGCGACAGTCAACAAAGCAGAATTGTATTTGACTGCAATACAGAAGACGAATTTGAAAACATACACAACGACAGACACAGGTTGAAGTGCTGTGGCACTTCACAGATTAGATCAATTTTCACAAGGGGTTGCCACATAAAAGGGCAAAACTATATGTTCATGCTCATTATTCATTTTCAGAGATTACAGAATGCACGATGTTCGTAAGTAATGAGAATGTATTTTTTATTTAAACATTTTAACGTTAACCATACAAAATATTGTAAAAAAAGAAGGTAGTGGAATAAAGTAAACATGTTAAGAGTTATGTAAGAGTTATTATTGCTTAACTGGGTACATCTTAATTGGGTATTTTAGCCTGTACATTATCTTTACTATTCTTTCACTCTTGGGTTTCTTGTCTAGTCGAAGCACAACAAATTGGAGCCACTGATGGTCTGTGGCCATTCCCCTATGGAAGTATGTACCACAAGATTCATGAATCCAAATCTAATAGTCTATAATCATACGCGTTTTTCGTATGGAGTATATTTCAGCACACATTGGCACGCGCAGATTGTAATATGTTGTACCATAACTCGAAAATGACACCAGTGTTAACTGGTAATAAACCTAAATTGATTAGAATATGCTCACAAGTGGCAGCATTTAAATAAATTAAAAAATTCAAATAGAAATGGATATAGTCCTCTTATTTCAGGTTCAATCACTTCAGCGCTCTATACTTTTTAATGGGCTCGTGACTGTTCTGTGGTTTGTACGGAAGCGATCGTTTGCTGAACAAAATGCAAATGCTCTGGAAACATGAGGCCACTAATTAACTCCACTATACCTTGAATTCGCTCATGTCTCATGGGAAGGGTTTAGGACGAGGGACCACGAAATAGACTGTGAAGTTTTCACTGAATAGTATTAACAGAGCTGTGAAGTCAGGGTGCCAATGGAGTATATGGTCAGGTCCAATCCTCTTGATGTTGTCGAGGAATAATCTGCAGCACCACGATGTTGCTGTCAAGTTCTCACTGTGATGTACCCACTGAAATAGTTAACATTTTATGGTTTTACCATAACTAAAGATGCAAACTCACGGTGAACTATAACTACTTAATCTGGCTCTATCTGATAGACATACATATCTTACCAGTTGTGTCTGCTTTTTTTTGCCAACGGTGTTTAATATTGGATAATATAATCCACTATGGGTATTAACTACACCACTGCTAAATTCTAACTGGTGTCCCATTTTGTTTTACCTTAAAGAAGCAAAAATGGACAAAGGCAACAAATAGAGTCCTGGAAAAGGAGAAGGAGGAGAGAAGGCGAGCGGAGGAACAGAAGATGAGGAAGGAACAGAAAAGGAAGATTGCTGAAAGAGGCAGGCAGGAAGAGGAAAAAAGACACAAGAAGGAACTGGAAGTGGCGGCAAAGGAGGGAGAGAGAATGAAGATGGAGGAGCAGAGAAAAAGAGAAAAGCAGAGGAAACAAGTGCAGGAGATGGAAAGAAAAGAGCAAGCTGAAGAAAAGAGGAGGAGAGAACTGGAAAGGATCGTTCAGAAGCGGGCAGAGAGAGAGAAGGAAGCCCAGGATAAAAAGAAAGAAAATGAGCAGTTGAAGAGAGAAATGCAGGAGAAGATATTCCTGGAAAAGATGAGGAAGAAGAAGGAGAAGAACGGGAGGAAGCGAGTGGAGGGAGACATGAGGAGAGAACTGTTGGAGAGGAAAATGTTTGAGAAGCACAGGAAGGAGCAAGAACAGGAGGAGAAAATTAGATCCAAGTGCAAGCCAAGGAGCAGGTAAAGAAACTCCGAGAGAAGAGGAAGGTGTTGAAAGCAATGGCGGAGGCGATAGGGCAGCTGGAGGCGCAGAGATTGAGGGAAAGGCAGGAGAAAAGGAAGAAGGATAAGATAGAAAAATAGTCAAGTCTTGTGTCAGGCAGGGGTGCCCTCTAGCATCTCTCCTGTACGTCATCTACCTGGAACCGTTCCTCCAGGCCATCAGGGCCAATCCAGGTGTGGTGGGCTATCCACTACCTGGAGCTGGGGGGGAACGGTTGAAGGCGATGGCGTACATAGACGACATTTCCATCGTCACCACAGATAGTCGGTCCATTGCTTGTGCCACCAAGGTGTTGGACGACTTCTGTGTGGCCACTGGCGCCCTGGTCAACCGGGACAAGAGTGAACTGTTTCTGTCTCCACACTGGAGTGAGGAGCTGACCGTTTCCTTCCCTGTACCTAGGAATACCATCAAGCTCCTGGGGGTGACCTTCCAGGCTGACGGAGGAGGGAGAACCAGCTGGGAGGGAGCCCTTCGCCACGTCCAAAATAAAATCAGGAGCTGGAGTGCACTGCCCTTGACCATAGCAGGTAAGATCCTTGTCCTGAAGGAAATTGTCCTACCCATTCTGCTCTATGTGGGGAGAGTGTTTTCCCCAGGCAAAGCCAGCGGAAAGCCACTGGGGCGACATGGCTCAGACAGTAAGAGCAGTCGTCTGGCAGTCGGAGGGTTGACGGTTCGATCCCCCGCCCGGGCTGTGTCGAAGTGTCCCTGAGCAAGACACCTAACCCCTAAATGCTCCTGACGAGCTGGTCGGCGCCTTGCATGGCAGCCAATCGCCGTTGGTGTGTGAGTGTGTCTATGAATGGGTGCATCAGAAGCATCAATTATACAGCGCTTTGGATAAAGGCGCTATATAAATGCCAACCATTTACCAAGCTAATCACCCGGATGGCTTTCCGCTTTGTCTGGGGGAATACCATGGAAAAGCTGAAACGCATCACCCTCCTCAAGGAGGAGCGGAATGGGGGGCAGGGGGTCCCAGACATCATAACCATTATTATGGTGCAGGGTCTGGCCACCCTTGAACGCAGGGAAGGTGGGTAAGGCCTCTGGTACCTTTGCCAGGTACTATGCCACCCCCTTCCTCAGGGCAATGGGCTTGGGTGTGCTAGACCGTACCATACCCTATAGCTGGGACCCCCCCTCCGTCTACCGAGCCCTGAAGGACTTTGCCTACAGGCCGGGTCTGCCCAAATTGTAATGCTCCCGAGGGGGGGGCCAGACCGGGACCTGCAAGTCCTCTGGGCAAATGTGACACACAAGTGTCTTACTAACAAACAAAAAGACATTGCCTGGATGACAGCCTATAGGTGTCTCCCCACTGGAACATTTATGTATCGCCAGCACTTAACCCTGACTGAACGCTGCCCCCACGGATGCACTGACTCAGAACACATCCACCACCTGTTCTGGGAGTGCTCTGTGGCCAGGCGGGTCTGGGGCCCTGTTTGTTCCTCTCCCTCCCTTAGCAGGTTCCTGCTGAGGTCCTCCCTGATGGCTGAGGGCATCCTCTACGGTCCGCCGAGGGGGTGCAAGACCACCGAGCTCCATCGTCAGTGGAGGATTATTAACACCATGAAGCAGGTCCTGTGGGAGACGAGGAACATCAAGGTCTACCAAAAGACATTTGTAGACCTGATCACTCTCCGAAGGAGGATCCAAAACCTCCTCCAAGACGGCGTGATGTTGGACATTCACATTAACAAGACCCTGGCGAGAGAGAAATGGGGGGTGGACCACTGGAAAGAACTGGTCATATAGTCCACCCCCCCTAAGAGGGGCAAGAGGTCCTCAACACCTGCACAACCTAAGCAAGACCCCTTTTTTCTTAACATCTCTGCCCGGTTTGGGATATCTTAAACTCACCATTTCTTGCTTTTTGTTTTGACCTGATTTTGTTAACATTTTAAATATTTAGTTTTTCAACTTTCTTACTAGGTTTCGTTTAAATAAGATCTGTGTCTTGTAGTTTCAAAATGAGTGTCTGTATTTTTTAAAAATGATTATGTTGTGTTATTGAGTGTGTTTTAACATTTTTAAATTGTAAAGGACTTAAAAACCACTCTACTATATTAAACTATCTATTTGAAACCAAGGAGTACCTCCATTTATTTTTCTACTGACAATCGTACGGAGGAATATATTGAACTCTTCAAAAATTCTACAGAGAGGAAAAGAAAAGAAACACAGGAAGTGCAAAAAAGATTAGAGCAACGGAAAAGGACAGAGGAGACGAAAGAAAATCTGGAGAGGGAGAAGAAAATGAAAGAGAAAGTGGAGAAGATGAAGAGAGAGAAGGAAAGGAAAACTCAGGAGAAGGAGAGAAAAGCTATCAAATCCAAAAAAGTATCATTAGTGTTCTTCTGATAAAAAAAATTCTATTTATAAACAACTTTAATGAAAAAACAATCTGTACATTTCATGCAGGTTTCCTTTACATATATTTGATTCCGTTTTATTATTATTTTATTCGTTATTCTTGTACATTTAGAAATTAGGAAAAAAAATAAAGTCAAGTATTGGGTTTCATTTTCTTTCATAAAATTTTTTTGATAAAAAAAAATCGATGTACACTTGTCTCTTTTCTCCTCATTTTTTGACTAGTTATATAGGTTTCCTTTATATAATCTTTTATTCTGTTTTATTCTTTTTTATTCGTTATTCTTAGTTCAATGAAAAAAAGAAATTTAATTTATAAATTAACATACATTAACATAATTTCTCTATGATTAATATAGTAAACATACATGATTGTTGTGCGCCTCACTGCTTGAAATGTGTAAGAATCATATATTGTTCTTACATGATTTTTGGCTTTTTAATGTATGTTAACATATTAGAAATTCATGAGAATACCATACCATTTCTGTATGATGTATTAGGATACATTTAAATCCGAAATAAGCTAACAACATAACTAGTTAACAGTCATATTGCCTCACGTTAAACCTACACTCAGTAGTTGTAATCACATAGTCAATAACGGTAAAACATTTTTCGGTTACAATACGGCATTTTGCAACTCAATCAAGTAGAGGTTTAATTTATAGATGAAATGCAGCACTGCATTAAATTACGGGTTACAGGATCCATTGAAATATTATAGCAATTAATAACGGTTCATAAACGTTTTTACGCGTAGGCTATTCATATGTGCCTGTATGATCAACCATTCACACCATGTTATTAATCAACTGCTCGAATTTAGTTATGTACCCATCGAAGATGGTAAGGTGACTTGAGCTATAATAAATTAGTTGTTACCTCCCCCCCTAAATAGACATGTTTTGATCAAACATTTTAGCGTGCGAGCAACGGCTGCGGTTATTTGAAATAGCTAGTTGGCTTTAATTTGGCAGTGGAGGACAGTTAAACCGTGTACGCTATAATATAAATTGTCACATAAAATATATCGCTATCATTATTAAAAATATGCATAGCATGATATATACGTAATTCGACAGCTGGTAATACCGTTAACGTCGTAGACTAACGTTAACACCGCCTGGAGGCAGCTAACGTAGCTAGCTAGCTAAATAGTTAAGGCATAAAAAAATGTGCTAGCTAGCTAGCCAAGTAAGTTTCTTGGTAAGTTTCTTGGTAATTCTTTTTTAGTCAAAATTAACAATATGTGAATGATTGGATCAGTCACACCTCAGACATTGATAACATATTTAAAATGAGTTATTATGGAATTAAGTATTTTATTTTGTGTCAGTTATGTTATAATGGAGTATGTTTTAACTGATGTTTGAATGTGCAAAACAAATTACCTTAACACAGTATCTGCCCTATCCTGCTTTGTCCTATCCATCAACATGCTTCTTAGGACAGTTCAAGTCACGTTTAAGCAAATTAAGTAAATTAATTAACATTGTGTTTGGTTTACTTAAGACAACAAGTTCAACATCCAAAATATGCTGAGGGATTTGGCTCCAAGTTCACCTTTGGCCCCACTGAAACGTCAACACGTTCCAACAAAGAGGTTTGAAGAAGACTGATGATTCAACAGACATTGATAAAAGTCAGGTAA
Organism: Conger conger; assembly: GCF_963514075.1. Taxonomy (NCBI): domain Eukaryota; kingdom Metazoa; phylum Chordata; class Actinopteri; order Anguilliformes; family Congridae; genus Conger; species Conger conger. The sequence continues at coordinate 35,492,221 of NC_083773.1, forward strand.
CTTACTCTCAGCTTCTAGCTCTGAATAAAAATAAGGCTGTATGGATACTATTTATTTACTACTCACGTTACTTTTCTCTTTAGTCTTTATTTAATTGATTGTACCAAGTAGAAATATATGGTGAATGTATGCAAGAAAACTAAATATCGGCTTGATTGCCCTTGCTTGACACAATCGAAACCAGTGGAATGGTCCCAAAGATTTCAAACCCTGGCCTTCTGGCACTCCAGGCAGGCTCAATCAGCACTTAATATATTTGAAAGGCAAATAGTATTTGACCCAGGTAAGTATGAATGTCTCAGCTGAAGTTTCATTATAATCATCCTGTTCGCCCAGGCCACAGACATGAGCTTCTCCTATGCCACAGATGTTCAGACTTAGAGAGTCATCTGATGAAGTCTTTACTGAAATGGTAGCTTTCAAACTACAATATCTAAACCAGTATCCTTGAATCCAGCGTGTACAGTGACTGTCTTGGTGTCTTCAGATGTTTTCTGTGTTCATTCTATTTTATTTTTCAGTTGCAACTTATTTGCTAAAAGCATGCTTGAATTGATTCTACAAGAAATGGTTCATTATTGGACACTAACCAAACATTGTTTTAATAGAATAATGTGGTAATACACAAACACAACTTCTGAAATCACTGCTTTGAAGTTACACCACGACAACAAGTGCTACATTTCACACTTGCGAAAAGCTTCAGTAAATATTTTTAAAAATAATTTTTTGTGTTTGAAAACTGTAGAGAAAATAATGGAATTGCTTACCCAATAAAAAAAGGAGTTAATGTATGGGGGCAAATTATTACCATTATTTTTATTCTTTGTGTGTTCACGGGTTGAAATATATCCAGGAACACAGGTCTTCTGTGACAAACTGGCATGGGCTGCAGCTGGGAACGCGACTTTGATGTCTGTCTTCATACAGACACTGCTCATGTCTGTCTTTCCTGTGGATGTCCTTCTGAACAGCAATTTGCGAGGACAAACCCGAGAGGGAAGACAGAGCAGGGAGCCTCTGGATGCCAAGAAAGTCGATGCAATTTACAGTAAGTTTAGGTGTGTGTGCGCGATGCGGTGTGTGTGTGGGATGGTTCACTCAAATGACACGATTCTGTAAAGGTTGTTAGTATTCTATGGTTCCTGTTAATTTGCAGTAGTTATTATTAGCTAAATAATGATATTACAGGTTCCTGCACTGGATAGGCACTACGCATGAATTGCCACCCTGAAAATAATTAGAAGTCATCGGTTTGCACTCATCTGTTTGTAAACATATGTATTTTAAATTTAATATGCTACAGTAAGCTAATTTAATTAAATGAACACTGTAAATGATGAAAATTCTTAACCAAAAATAGATTATGTCAGGAGATAATGGGGAAATGACCTGATTACTGAATATCACCACAAGGGGGATGTAGACCACGATTGAACAAGGACCTAATTTGTTCCAGCAGCTCAAATGTATATGGAAACTAAAAGTATTGTTACAATGTTTTAAATTGACCCACTAGCACTGTTTTCCTTCATTTGTTTTATTGTAGCAGCTACACTGAAAAAATGGCCCAATGCTACAACCTCTCAAATGGGATCAACTCAATGAGCTCCGCCACAAGAAAAGGCAGCAAGACAAACAAAAGGATGGAACCTACTGCTTTTTGACAATTAAGGCTAGGTTTGCCCTTCCGATGGCTCTGAAGAACTTTTTGCCTGACCCATGCACGCCCCCTGTCTAGAATAGAGAATGCCCCCTATGTGAGTGGGTGAGTTATTCCCATTGTTGGACTGCATGCAGTACCAGTTGTGACCAGCAGTTGTCTACTTCAACTAGGCTTTCCTGGTCTTGTTAAAAAGGGTTATTAATGATGGACATTTATCCAAGTACAGTAAGCGTTTTAACAGCGTGTTCAATGTTAAAGGGATAGTTCACCCTTTTACACTTACTGACTTGAAACCAAAACATTTATTTTCTTGTTTCCTTTTGGTTTAAAGAGAATGTCTGCTGTGTAAGTAGCATGATTGAATGACTGAAAATGGCTATGTATGCTGACAAATAAACATTATGTTTTAACATATACAAATTGTACAGATTTATGTGTTTGCTGTATATTAAAGGGGCCATAATCAAGTAAGAATTAATATACGTTTTCTTTATGTTTTAATGCAGTGAGACAATAATCGCATGTTTACTGTCTCATTCATTTCTAATATGTTAACATACATTAAAAAGCCAAAAATCATATAAGAACAATATATGATTCTTACACATTTCATGCAGTGAGGCACACAACAATCATGTACGTTTACTATATTAATCATACAGATACATACAATTATGTTAAATTTACATTCATTTCTAATATGTTGACATGCATAAATACTATATTTCTACATGCATAAATCATACAATTTTCATATCCATTTTTTATAAGTCACTGTATACGAAAGGGGCCATAATAGAGTAAGAATTCATATTTGTTTTCTTTATGTTTTAATGCAGTGAGACACAATAATTTCGATAAGAACATACAAAAAAACCCTTTTTTTTAATATAACACGCGGGGGTCAGTATTACCAATATCCTCCGAGGGCACTTCTTCTTGGGCGTTTGCCCGTGTTTGGAATGGTCAGCCACTGTGAATTGTGAAGCTATGGATTAACATAATTGGTTAAAGACAGAATGTCAACGATACTTTTAAAGTAAGCAAGACTGTGGTAAAGAATTGTATAAAAAGTAATCTCTTAGAATAATACCAAAAAATAAGACAAATACTACAAAATAAGATGTAAAAGAAACAAGCCTAAAAAACACAGTCTGCTGCAAAGCACACAATCCACAGAAAAACACACAGCTGCCCAAAATCTACATAGAAAATACATTCACACATGCTGACAAATAAACATTATGTTTTAACATATACAAATTGTACAGATTTATATGTTTGCTGTATATTAAAGGGGCCATAATCAAGTAAGAATTAATATAAGTTTTCTTTATGTTTTAATGCAGTGAGACAATAATCGCATGTTTACTGTCTCATTCATTTCTAATATGTTAACATACATTAAAAAGCCAAAAATCATATAAGAACAATATATGATTCTTACACATTTCATGCAGTGAGGCACACAACAATCATGTACGTTTACTATATTAATCATACAGATACATACAATTATGTTAAATTTACATTCATTTCTAATATGTTGACATGCATAAATACTATATTTCTACATGCATAAATCATACAATTTTCATATCCATTTTTTATAAGTCACTGTATACGAAAGGGGCCATAATCAAGTAAGAATTCATATATGTTTTCTTTATGTTTTAATGCAGTGAGACACAATAATAAAATAAAACCTAATTTGATAGCCCATTACATGTCGTTCTAGTCGTTCTCGCCTACTATGCTACTTCATCGAAATGGGAGTCCTCACCAACGTCTTGAAGCAGTAGGCCTAGCTATACAATTATCTAATGTCGGCCCATGTAGGATTGGGTTGCACCAGCTGTACTTCAGTTCAAACGTAGCCTAGATAGCTATAACTTTAAATCCTTGATTAATGCATTACTAGTATACTAACATAAAAGCGATGACAACCGAAATCAGCTAACAGCGTAACTAGCTAACAGTCATATAGCCTAACGTTACACCTACACTCAGCGGGTTTAATCACACAGTCAATCACGAACTGTAAAACATATTTCCTGCACACAGCATCATTTTTCTGGAACACTTCGGCATTTTCCAACTCAATAATCACGTAGAGGTTTCATTTATGGATAAGATATTTCAATAGCGATCTACCCAGCAAACTAGCTAAGATGCCAAGTGGAAGTATTTCATCGTTGATTATCCACACGTCTTCGGAATGACTTTACGTCCACAGGGTTACGATATAACCAGTTAGCTAGGACATACAAGTAATCATGTCGCACAACGTTTATTAGCTGATTTTGTTGTAAAGTATCTCGTAGCTCGGTAGTTTGGACTTTACACATGGTAAATCCTTGGGATTTTTCCAGCTCACTGGTTAGTTATATCACTTAATGCGTTATATGATTGAACGCATTAAAAGTAAGCTTACCGGTGACAAAGTGATACGAACTCGTATATATTCAATTTGTTCTGGTGTAACATTTTGCCTACTTAAATAGCAAATCCAACTTGAAAGAACGACTTGTCTCACTCTGGATCAGCTCGACTTAAGCAACCATATAAACCTGTGTTATCGCTGTATTTGTATGCTTTGTCGTTGACCTGAGATAAAAAAATAAAAAAAAACTATTTTTGGAGGAAAAAATACATTGAGTTATATGGCAAGGTTGTCCCTCCACGAGTCATGGTCGCGTGGTTTGTGATGTGTATTAAGAACGATCTATATGCCTTTGGGCACGCATTATTTCGTAAAATGTGTTAATGTATCGCTAAGCTCCTCGTACTGTGGAATCATATTTGGAATCCACATACCCTCTAAACTGCATAGCCTACTCTACTTCCATCCATGTGGAATTTCTAATTTACCTGCTAGTTTAATACCTGAACTGTCTCAATTTATGAGGATGGGCGTCCCCCTACAGCTCATCCAGAGATTTATTTTTCTTCTCGCCACTGTTTGAGGGAGTTGTTTACCTCATATGCTATGTGGGGTTTAGGGCTGATATTTCCTATTTTTTCTTCCCTTCTGTTAATACGCAGAGCGTCTTTGGGACAGTCTGTTGTGAAAAGCGCTATACAAATACAATTGACTATTGAGTTAGTGATGTTCTGTCAATAAATTCATACGTATGGCTTAAAATGTATGTCTTAACTAATTGATCAAGGCTAGAGACAGTCAACCATACAGAATTGTATTGTAGTTGACTGCGATACAGAAGACGAATTTGAAAACATACACAACGATAGACACAGGTTGAAGTGCTGTGGCGCTTCACAGATGGGATCAATTTTCTTCTGTGGCGTCACAAGGGGGTGCCACATAAAATGGCAAAACTATATGTTCATGCTCATTATTCGTTTTCAGAGACTAGAGAATGCACGATGTTTGTAAGTAATGAGAATGTATTATTTAACGTTAATCATACGAAATATTGTAAATAAGAAGGTAGTGGAAGAAAATAAACATGTTACTTTCCAAAGAGTTATTGCTTAACTGTATACATCTTAATTGGATATTTTAGCCTGTACATTATCTTCACTATTCTTTCACTCTTGTGTTTCTTGTCCAGTCGAAGCACAACAAAGTGGAGCCACTGATGGTCTGTGGCCATTCCCCTACGGAAGTATGTACTGCAGTATTCGTAAAACCAAATCTAATAGTCTCTACTCACACGCGATTTTAGTATGTAGTATATGAGGCCAGAGATTCAAATGTTTCAGCACACATTGGCACGCGCGGATGTTTACTGGTAATTAAACAAAATTGAATAGAGCATGCTAACAAGTGTCAGTATTTCAAAAAATAATATTTGGGGCTTTTTCAAATAGAAATGCTAATATGCACTTATTTCAGGTTCAATCACTTTAGCACAATACTTTTTAATGGGCTTGTGACTGTTCCGTGGTTCGTACAGAAGCGATTTTTTGCTGAACAAAATGCAAATGCTCTGGAAGCACGAGGCCCCGAATGAACTCCACTGTACCTTGAATTCGATAATGTGTTATGGGAAGGGTTTAGGATGAGGGACCACAAAATAGACTGTGAAGTTTTCACTGAATAGTATTAACAGAGCTGTGAAGTCAGGGTGCCAATGGAGTATATGGTCAGGTCCAATCCTCTTGATGTTGTAGAGGAATAATCTGCAGCACCACGATGTTGCTGTGAAGTTCTCACTGTGATGTACCCACTGAAATAGTTAACATTTTATGGTTTTACCATAACTAAAGATGCAAACTCACGGTGGACTATAACTACTTAATCTGGCTCTATCTGATAGACATACATATCTTACCAGTTGTGTCTGCTTTTTTTTGCCAACGGTGTTTAATATTGGATAATATAATCCACTATGGGTATTAACTGCACCACTGCTAAATTCTAACTGGTGTCCCATTTTGTTTTACCTTAAAGAAGCAAAAATGGACAAAGGCAACAAATAGAGTCCTGGAAAAGGAGAAGGAGGAGAGAAGGCGAGCGGAGGAACAGAAGATGAGGAAGGAACAGAAAAGGAAGATTGCTGAGAGAGGCAGGCAAGAGGAAGAGGAAAAAAGACATAAGAAGGAACTGGAAATGGCGGCAAAGGAGGGAGAGAGAATGAAGATGGAGGAGCAGAGAAAAAGAGAAAAGCAGAGGAAACAAGTGCAGGAGATGGAAAGAAAAGAGCAGGAGAAGAACAGGCAGGTGAAGGAAAAACTGGTTAGAGAAAATGAAAGGAGGGCTGAGGAAATGGAGAGAAGACAAATGGAGGCCAGAAAGCAGATAAAGAGGGAACAGGAAAAGAAGAAAGGCCTCGAGAGGGACAGGAAAGAAAAGGAGAGGGCAGAGGAGAAATGGCAAGCTGAGAATGAGCGGAGGAAAAGGGAGGATAAGCAGGAGAGAAAACAAAGGGACAGAGAGATACGGGAGATTGAGAGAATGATGGAAAAGACAGAAAGGATGAAGCAAGCTGAAGAACAGAGGAGGAGAGAACTGGAAAGGATCGTTCAGAAGCGGGCAGAGAGAGAGAAGGAAGCCCAGGATAAAAAGAAAGAAAATGAGCAGTTGAAGAGAGAAATGCAGGAGAAGATATTCCTGGAAAAGATGAGGAAGAAGAAGGAGAAGAACGGGAGGAAGCGAGTGGAGGGAGACATGAGGAGAGAACTGTTGGAGAGGAAAATGTTTGCGAAGCTCAGGAAGGAGCAACAACTGACGGAGAAAATTAGATCCAAGGAGCAGGGGAAGAAAAGTAGAGAGAATGAACTCCGAGAGAAGAGGAAGGAGTTGAAAACAATGGTGGAGACGATAGGGCAGCTGGAGGCGCAGAGATTGAGGGAAAGGCAGCAGAAAAGGGAGAAGGATAGGATAGAAAAAGAGGAAATGGAGAAGAAGATGCTTCTGGAAGAAGCCAAACGGAGGGAGAGGGAACAGAAGCAAATAAGATTAGAGCAACGGAAAGGGAGAGAGCAGGCGAAAGAAAACCTGGAGAGGGAGAAGAAAATGAAAGAGAAAGTGGAGAAGATGAAGAGAGAGGAGGAAAGGAAAACTCAGGAGAAGGAGAGAAAAGCTAAAGAAAAGGAAGATAAGATAAGAGAGGAGAAGAAAAAAAGTGAAAGAAGGAGGGTGATGGAGGAGAAGAAGAAAAAGAAGGAAGAGGAGGAGAGGGAGAGAAGAGAGGGAGAGAGAAAAGACCGCCATGAAAAGAAAAGAATAGAGGACATGAAAAAGCAGGCAGTGGAGGATTCTAAACTAGAGAAGGAGAGAAATTGGAGAGCACAGGAGAGGAAAGCCCACGGTAAGAGGACGGAGGTAATGGCGGACAGGAAAAACAAAGACAAGGAGGACTCAACAAATTGTGAAATGGGGGATGCAGGAAAGATAGAAAGGGCCCAGAAAATGAAAGAAAATAGAAGATTAAAATCTGAGAAGGCAGACGGAGAAAAGGAGAGAAAAGCAAAAGCGAAAATAGCAGTAGAAAAGGTTTATGGGAAAAACAAAATGGAGGGAAAGGAAAAAACAGGAAGATTAGAGGAACGGAAAAGGAGAGAAAAAGATGAAGGAAACCTGGAGAGGGAGAGGAAAATAAAAGAGAAAAGGGAGAAGATGTAGAGAGAGGAGAGGAAGGAGAAGGGGAGGAGGAGAAAAGGCAAGCGGAGGAATACAAGATGAGGAAGGAACAGAAAAGGAAGATCGCTGAGAGAGGCAGGCAAGTGGAAGAGGAAAAAAGACACGAAGGAACTGGAAGGAAGTGGAAATGGCGGCAAAGGAGGGAGAGAGAATGAAGATGGAGGAGCAGAGAAAAAGAAAAGCAGAGGAAACAAGTGCAGGAGATGGAAAGAAAAGAGCAGGAGAAGAACAGGCAGGTCAAGGAAAAACTGGTTAGAGACAATGAAAGGAGGGCTGAGGAAATGGAGAGAAGACAAATGGAGGCCAGAAAGCAGATAAAGAGGGAACAGGAAAAGAAGAAAGGCCTCGAGAGGGACAGGAAAGAAAAGGAGAGGGCAGAGGAGAAATGGCAAGCTGAGAATGAGCGGAGGAAAAGGGAGGATAAGCAGAGGAGAAAACGAAGGGACAGAAATACAGGAGATTGAGAGTGATGGAAAAGATAGAAAGGATGAAGCAAGAGGAAGAACAGTGGAGGAGAGAACTGGATGATTCAGAAGTGGGCAGAGTAGAAAAAAAAGGGAGAGAAAAATGAAAAAGAATGAGATGGAGAGAGGAGGAAAAGAAAGTGAGAAAGTAAAGGAAAATTCAGGAGGAGAGAAAAATTAAAGGGAAGATAAGAGAGGACAAGAAAATGTCTTACAGAAAAAATCTAATCCAAAAAAGTATCAATAGTGTATTCCGATTAAAAAAAAAACTGTTTAAAAACAATTTGAATAAAAATACAATTGATAAAAAAAAATCTATTAAAAAATAATTAAAATCAATGTACTCTTCTTTCTCCTCGTTTTTTGATTAGTTATATAGGTTTCCTTTATCTTTTTTATTGTTTTATTCTTTTCTATTAGTTATTTTTAGTTCAATGAAAACTCATTCATGAAAATAATGTTTTCATTTATAAATGAAGAAAAAATAACTTTAAATCCAAAATAAGCTAACTACGTAACTAGCTAACAGTCATATAGCCTCACGTTAAATCTACACTCAGCGGGTTTAATCAGTCACTCACTAACAGTAAAACATATTTTCTGCACACAGCATCATTTTTCGGTGGCATTTCATGGCATTTTGCAAGTCAATAATCAAGTAGAGGTTTCATTTATGGATAAGATTTTTCAATAGCGATCTACCCAGCAAACTAGCTAAGATGCCAAGTGGAAGTTTTCATCGTTGATTATGCACTCGTCTTCGTGATGACTTTTGTTGGATACAAATCTGTAACACAATAACAGCTCTGCACAAGTGAGAGTTTAACAGCTTTTTACAATATACATATCGGGTCCAGCGCTTGCAAAGAGGAGAACAATGCCTCATACTTTGTTACAGCTTATATACACATTCAGTTGCTGGGGAGAGTGGGGCAGTCCCTGTCTCCCTCCAGTCAGCAGCCAGCACATGCACCAAGAGAAACAATTCTAAGCTCTGGGGTCAATCCAGTGTGGCCCCCTCCTTCATGGTTAGGTGTTCTCCTGTTTTTCTGCAAGCTTGTGATGATATTTGAAACAAATGTTTCTGCTTCTCTTATCTTACTGGTATGCATGCCCTATGACACATATTTGCTTGCGTTGCTACAGTTCAGAGGACATTTCCACTGGTAGACAGCTTCTCTCTGCACATTAGTAGAAATGGGCACATATTAATGCTTTGCACAAATGACACAGTTAATGCCATATGAGTTATATTTCAGTTATATTTAAACTTTTTCCCACATTTCCCATTTTTTATCATTACAACGCTCCTAATGATTAATCTACACTATTAAAATTTTCCACCCATCTGCCTCTCCCTTTCAGGTTTTCAACAGAGGGCTAATTTTTATAGTGGACTCTACTCTTCACATCATCATATTGATCATCATACTCCGGTTCTCTATTGGACTGTTCGAGTCTGAGGTACAGACTGGCCGTTGTTCTCTTCATTGCAGCATTGGGAGGACGCAGCATCCACAGCACCCGAGGAGCAGCAGAAACAGTCCGACAATCGTCAGTCCGGTGATCAGGATGCCAGTCCAGCCGGAGAACCACCTTCCCAGGCCTCCTAGCAAATCAGTGGTCCCTGCTCCTTCCTGCATCTTTTCAGACATCTTCATCCGAGTCAGAACCGCGTCTAGTCCCTCTCCATCCCCCATAGTGCTGCGAATACAGTACAACACTGCTCCCCCAACATTAAACAGACTCCGCCTTCTTTTGCGGTTATCATGTTCAATGCTGCTCTATTTTGTCTGGTGGTTATAGTGTTCCTAATCAATCCTAATGCAGTCGTGGTTAAGTTTGCCTCATACATTTGCATATAATATATCAAATTTATCCAACCTGCATGGTTACCCATTTCACACCAGGGGCAGAATACCGAGAGAACACGATTTCCTACAAGGTTAAGCGCTTTGTACTGGTCAGGTACCCTGTGGGGAGTGCTTATTCCATCAAACCAATTTCCATCTAATTCTGGTGGCAGGAGTACCTCTCTTTTCTGCCTTTTTGGGTGCTCTTTTGGTCTTGTGGTAATTTGGAATGGCCTTGCTAACATTACTCTAGCACAGGTTCCCGTCCAATTGGGGGGTAAGGTAGCTCTTAGCTTGGTGCCTCCGCACATCCACCACAAGTCAGCCATTGCTGTACCGTGGTCATACATTAGTACAGTATTTGGGCAGAAGGCAGTATTACATTGGTCTCCTGGATTGAGGGGCTCTCGCCCTCCGGTTACTTTAATGGTCCTGGCGCATGCCGGGAAGTTCCCCACTTCCTGATTACTATTATTAGATATATTCCTTGACAGACACTCAGTATCGGGCTTCCTCAGTATCGGGCATGAACCTCCATTCAAAATGGGAACAGTTTGCAGCCATATGAGAGCTAGTCAGATTGTACAATCCTGTTGACAGCATTGTTAGTCATTCGGCTTCACACAGCGGTCTCGTCTAGTTTGCACAGTGTTCTGGTGGCAAACAGGAGGTGGCGTTTGCTTTCCCATTAACACACCACAATATGCTGCTTGTGCAGTTTTTCTCAGGACATTTAATGTTACACAGCCCCGCCACTGCACACGTTGGGCACTTGCAGTTTAACCTCTCCTGTTCTTTATCCCACGCCTTCATTTCTGGCCTCACATTTACTCCACGTATGAGGCTGTGGAACTATAGGCAAAGGCTTTATCGCAAATTGAGGCCCACTACACACCAGGCAGTCACCTGTGGGATGGTGAGGCAGTGTTGTTTTGTTAACCCACCAGTACCAATTGCTGCTCGCAGCCACTCTTTTATGATAATCAGTTACCTGTTTTGGAATGGGCTTGCACAGTAAGCCTATTATCAGCACTATCCCCCCAGCCAGCCCTGCAGCTGCTATTCTCTTAAACGTTGATAATTTCATTTTAGCTAATGGGCCGACTAATCCCAAGAACTGTTGTCATTTTCTACACCGGGTTTGAGACGGATGATACCTGTTGTATTCACCCCCCTTTGTAACCGGTCTTCAGTTCTTAGGTGTCTGCTTGTCCCTCTGTTACTGCCGTGTTTACCTTTTTACAGTGAGTGAGGTGCACCCAGGAAGATCTTTCAGCAATTCTTATTGCTATGGGCGTGGTCAACAGCACCTGATATGGTCCTTTCCACCAGGGCGACGCCCAGGTTTTCCTCAATGTCTTTTACCACCACCCAGTCTCACCACTGGATCGTCTTCTGGTTCTACTGGCTTCTGTCGGGGTTAAGACACAACTGATAAGTTTTTTTGTTCCAACATTGCCCTCATGTGATCTACCAGGGTCTAGTCATCTGCTGGTTTCATTATCTTTCCAAATATGGCCATAATATATGGTTTCCAATGTACTATCTCAAATGGGGAGAGACCTCTGTCCTTTCAGAATTCTCTTGCTTAACGCTACCAGGGGGAGACAGTGAGTCCAATTATTTCTCGTCTCTTGCATTTCGCTTTGATAGTGCCATCCGTTCTTTCCACCATTCCTGCTGACTGAGGGTGATAGGCACAGTGGTTTTTGAGTTCTATGTCCAATTGCTTACCAATATGTGCAATGACCATGTTTACAAATTCTGGTCCATTGTCACTGAATAATCTTTGCGGCACGCCGTGCCTTGGAATGATTTCCCTGCACAATGCTTTTGCCATCGTTATGGCATCTGCGTGTGCTGCACGGAAAATTTCCACCCATCCGGAATATGGGCAAATCATCGCCAAGCAATATTTCTGGCCTTCGCTTGGTGTAGGGGAGATTAAATCCATCATCCAAAACTGGAACAGATATTCAGCTCCTGGGATCTTTCCCGGTTTTGGTTTACACATCCCCTGTGGGTTGTTTTTGATGCAAATCAAACACTTTTTACAAACATTTTGTGAGTAAGTTGTATATCCGAATGCTGAAAACACTTGTCTGACTTGGTCTACCATCCCTCCTTTTGAGACATGGGTCTTCTCCTGACTCAATTCAGAAACCAAGTCAAATACATGTCTTGGAAGTACTGGCTTACCCTCTGAGCCCTCCCAGAGTCCAGTATCTTTGTTCAATTTACAGTTATGAATCTATCCCAGAATCTTTTTTTCTGGTTCTAGTGTTTGTTTTTGCATATCCTGTTATTTTTCCAGATCCAAATCAATGTGTTGTTCTGTTTTATGTGGCACAACAGAGATTGTGTGTGATGCAGCTTTTTTTGCTGCTTCATCAGTCTTTTGCCCAGCATTACCCCCAAATGTTTGAGTCAAGACCAAGGTCATGCATCCATTTCTGCTGAAATGGTTTACTTCCGTCTGGGTTTTCCAGCACTGCCGAGCCAACTAACGGTCGCTTTACTTTCGTAAAGGCTTCTTCCGCCTCAGGTGTCCATCGGACATTCTCCTGGGCTGTCATAGGCCTGGTGTATATGAGGTCAGTCAGTGGTTGGGTCAGTTCCACATAGTTACAGATCCATGCTCTGCAGTAATTTACCATTCCTAAAAATGACATCACTTGCTGTTTGGTTTGTAGTTTTGGTGCATTTAGGATGGCCGTTTTTCTACCATCCTCCAGGCGTTTACCGTTCTGGGAAATTAGATGGCCCAAATATTTTACCTCCGGTTTCCACAATTGCAGTTTGCCCTTGCTGAACTTGTGTTCTTGCTCTGCGAGGAAGTTTAGACACGCCAAAGTATCCTTTTTGCAGGTCTCCTTATCAGAGGGACAAATGAGAATGTAATCAACATACAACATCATTTGACTGCCCCCCTGCGGTTCGAATTTTGCCATATTTGCCGCCATCTCGTGAGAAAATGGTGGGCGATTCACAGAAACCTTGCGGGCACCGAGTGTAAGTCCATCTTTTTCCCTCGAATGCAAACCAAAACTGGCGTTCTTTTGCAACCGGTATCGAGAAGAATGCATTTGCCAGGTCAATCACCGAGAAGAACCCTGATTCTGGTCACAGGTCATTCAGCAGAGTATGTGGATCTGGAACTATGGGAGCTCTTGGACTGATCGCCTTGTTTACAGCTTGCAGGTCTTGCACCATCCTCCTGTTTCTCACTGACACACCCTCCCGTATTCCCACCCCCATCCATTTTCTTGTTCCGCTTTCCCTCACGGATTTGTCTCTCAAAGTGGATGGCGTGAGTCTTTGCAGGGGCTAAGCCGCCTGTTGCCCATGTTATCAGATGTTGTTTCACCAGCCTTGTTATCTCTAGTAGTAGTTTCATGCCAATTGGCTACTCGAGAGCAGTTGGCATGCGCTGCATAGACCTGTCTGAGCCTGTCCTGCAGTCCCCTTATCGGGCTCTAGTAGGGTCTGCAGCTGGTCCAGGAGGATCTTGATAAGGGACAACTTGGTTTTGGTGAGTGGGTTCCAGGCGCCCTGCACCTGACACCACTCAATGCCCAACATCACTCTCATACATGATTCCAATTCCACCAGATTTGGTCTGTAACTTTGTATCAATCGTCTGATACAATCTTCTGGTCCCTCTGTAGGGTGTCCATCACCTTTTTATATCTTGCTGGGTCCATGGTCTGTAGACACACTGAGTTCCCCCTTGCCCATCTCCCGAGGGCATTTGTATCATGGGGTACTGATCAACAGTGTAATTGTATTGCATGGACTGTCAGTCGGACAGTTATCAGAATTTAATGATTTGCCGGGTGGCGCCAGCGGGTATATGGTTGGGTTGCCGAATCCGCCTTCCGGCAGTGTGGGGTATAAGTCACCCACTGGCCCAGCCGGAGACAGACTCGGAAGCAATTTAGGTACAGTCCCAGAATACGGTGGTGGCATATTCTGGGGAGGGTTAACCCAAAAATCTCCTTAAGTGATTGATTGATTGATTGATTTTATTCAATGTATAGTTCTAAGAATACATGGAACAGAGGACATGCATCCCAAACTTCATCAAGGATAAAAACACAATAAAGTCACAGACTTGTTTCCATTGTGGTCCTTGGTCGAGGACAGACAAACAAAACAAAAAGGAACAGGCACAATAGGCACAAAGGAAGATAAGACTATGAAAGCTGTAAGTACTTTACAATGCTAAAATATTAAGACAATGATAAATACTAAAAGTGATACATAAGACTATAGTTAAAAAAAATAAAATAAAATAAAAAGTACCTAAAACACCATGTTACTAAGAGACATTTTCTCTGAGCCAGGACTTTACTTTGGTCTTAAAGGAGTGCACACTGGATACACTTTTGATCTTGAGGGGCAGCGTGTTCCAGTTGACAGTTCCACTAAACCTGAACAAGTTTTTGCCCATGTTGGTTTTAAACCTGGGCAGGCAAAGATCAGCAACACTGGCTCTTGTATGGTGATCATGAGTGTCACCACATCTCTTAAGATAATCCTTAAGATACATGGGGGACCTGTTGTTACATATGTTGTGGACCATGCTAAGCTGCAACTGGACTGCCCTGGCATCTATGGGGAGCCAGCCAAGCTGCTTAAAGTGCTCTTTCCCTATATGGTCTCTAGGAGATAGACCCAGGACTAGCCTAATTAGTTTGTTTTGTGAAACTTGAAGTTTGTCTTTGAGGGCTTTTGACAGGCCTCCATACCACGAGCTGATGGCATAGTCAAAACAGCATAAAACTAGAGAGCTAGCCAACAAATACAGGCTAGCTGCATCTAGGAAAGGAGCTTTTCTGGCTAAAAATTTGGTTCTACCATTGACCTTACTAATGGTCTTGAGAGCCATGGTTTCACCACCCAGGCTGCTGTCCAAGATACAACCCAGATAGCTCACTGAGTTTTTAGCAGGGAAGATCTGGCCTCCAAGGACAATATCAGGTGATGATAAACGGCTCAACCTGGGTTTAGAGCCAAATAAAATATACTCAGTTTTGGCCATGTGGAGGGACAGCTTGTTATCAGTGAGCCATGACTTGATATTATCAAATTCTGCAGATAAAGTGGCCTGAAGATTGGACACATTCTTATCGGAAGCCAAAATGGCTGAACAAATTGCACAAGTGAGAGTTTAACAGCTTCATACAATATGCATATCAGGTCCAGCGCTTCCAACGCTGAGAACAATGCCTTATACTTCGTTACAACTTATATAAATATGCTGTTGCTGAGGAGAGTGGGGCAGTCCCTGTCTCCCTCCAGTCAGCAGCCAGCACATGCACCAAGAGAAACTATTTTAAGCTCAGGGGTTAATCCAGTGTGGCCCCCTCCTTCGTGGTTAGGTGGGCTCCTGTTTTTCTGCAAGCTTGTGATGATATTTGAAACAAATGTTTCTGATTCTCTTATCTTACTGGTATTCTTGCCCTATGACACAAATTTGCTCATGTTGATACAGTTCAGTAGAAATTTCCAGTGGTAGACAGCTTCTCTCTGCACATTAGTAGAAGTGGGCACATATTAATGCTTTGCACAAATTACACAGCTAATGCCATCTGAGCTATATTCCGTGACCCAATTAAAATTTTCCACCAGTCTCACTCTGGATCAGCTCGATTTAAGCAACCATGAACTGCGCATATAAAGCTGTGTTATCGCTGTATTTGTATCCTTTCTCGTTCACCTGAAATGTAAAAAAACTATATTTTTGGAGGAAAAATGCATTGAGTTCTATGGCAAGGTTGCCCTCCACGAGTCATGGTCGCGTGGTTTGTGATGTGTATTAAAAACGATCTATAGGCCTTTAGGCATCATTTCGGAAAATGTGTTAATGTATCCCTAAGCTCCTCATACTGTGGAATCATATTTGGAATCCCCATACCCTCTGAACTGCACAGCCTATTCTACTTCCATCCATGTGGACTTTCTAATTTACCTGCTAGTTTAATACCTGAACTGTCTAATTTCATAGGCCAGCGGATGGGCGTCCCCCAACAGCTCATCCCGAGATTTTTCTTTTCTCGCCACTGTTTGAGGGAGTTGTTTACCTCATATGCTATTTGAGGGCTTAGGGCTGATATTTCCTATTTTTTCTTCCCTTCTGTTACTTTGTAAAGTGTCTTTGGGACAGTCTGTTGTGAAAAGCGCTATACAAATACAATTGACTATTGAGTTGGTGATGTTCTATCAATAAATTAATACGTATGTCTTAAAATGTATGTCTTAACTAATTCATCAAGGCTAGCGACAGTCAACAAATCAGAATTGTAGTTGACTGCAATACAGAAGACGAATTTGAAAACATACACAACGATAGACACAGGTTGAAGTGCTGTGGCACTTCACAGATTAGATCAATTTTCACAAGGGGTTGCCACATAAAAGGGCAAAACTATATGTTCATGCTCATTATTCATTTTCAGAGATTACAGAATGCACAATGTTCGTAAGTAATGAGAATGTATTTTTTATTTAAACATTTTAACGTTAAACATACAAAATATTGTACAAAAGAAGGTAGTGGAATAAAGTAAACATGTTAAGAGTTATGTAAGAGTTATTATTGCTTAACTGGGTACATCTTAATTGGATAGTTTAGCCTGTACATTATCTTTACTATTCTTTCACTCTTGGGTTTCTTGTCTAGTCGAAGCACAACAAATTGGAGCCACTGATGGTCTGTGGCCATTCCCCTATGGAAGTATGTGCCACAAGATTCATGAATCCAAATCTAATAGTCTATAATCATACGCGTTTTTCGTATGGAGTATATTTCAGCACACATTGGCACGCGCAGATTGTAATATGTTGTACCATAACTCGAAAATGACACCAGTGTTAACTGGTAATAAACCTAAATTGATTAGAATATGCTCACAAGTGGCAGCATTTAAATAAATTAAAAAATTCAAATAGAAATGGATATAGTCCTCTTATTTCAGGTTCAATCACTTCAGCGTTCTATACTTTTTAATGGGCTCGTGACTGTTCTGTGGTTCGTACGGAAGCGATCGTTTGCTGAATAAAATTCAAATGCTCTGGAAACATGAGGCCACTAATTAACTCCACTATACCTTGAATTCGCTCATGTCTCATGGGAAGGGTTTAGGACGAGGGACCACGAAATAGACTGTGAAGTTTTCACTGAATAGTATTAACAGAGCTGTGAAGTCAGGGTGCCAATGGAGTATATGGTCAGGTCCAATCCTCTTGATGTTGTCAAGGAATAATCTGCAGCACCACGATGTTGCTGTGAAGTTCTCACTGTGATGTACCCACTGAAATAGTTAACATTTTATGGTTTTACCATAACTAAAGATGCAAACTCACGGTGGACTACAACTACTTAATCTGGCTCTATCTGATAGACATACATATCTTAAGGATGACAGCCTTTAATGGACCAGTTGTGTCTGCTCTTTTTTTGCCAACGGTGTTTAATATTGGATAATATAATCCACAATGGGTATTAACTGCACCACTGCTAAATTCTAACTGGTCCCATTTTGTCTTGCCTTAAAGAAGCAAAAATTGACAAAGGCAACACTCAATAGAGTCCTGGAGAAGGAGAAGAAGGAGAAGGTGGAGGAGAGAAGGCGAGCGGAAGAACAGAAGATGAGGAAGGAACAGAAAAGAAAGATTGCTGAAAGAGGCAGGCAAGAGGAAGAGGAAAAAAGACACAAGAAGGAACTGGAAATAGCAGCAAAGGAGGGAGAGAGAATGAAGATGGAGGAGCAGAGAAAAAGACAAAAGCAGAGGAAACAAGTGCAGGAGATGGAAAGAAAAGAGCAGGAGGAGAAGAACAGGCAGGTGAAGGAAAACCTGGTGAGAGAAAATGAAAGGAGGACTGATGAAGTGGAGAGAAGACAAATGGAGGCCAGAAAGCAGATAAAGAGGGAACAGGAAAAGAAGAAAGGCCTCGAGAGGGACAGAAAAGAAAAGGAGACGGCAGAGGAGAAATGGCAAGCTGAGAATGAGCGGAGGAAAAGGGAGGATGAGCAGAAGAGAAAACGAAGGGACAGAGAGATACAGGAGATTGAGAGAGTGATGGAAAAGACAGAAAGGATGAAGCAAGCTGAAGAACAGGAGGAACTGGAAAGGATCATTCAGAAGCGGGCAGAGAGAGAGAAGGAAGCCCAGGATAAAAAGAAAGAAAATGAGCCGTTGAAGGGAAAAATGCAGGAGAAGATATTCCTGGAAAAGATGAGGAAGAAGAAGGAGAAGAACGGGAGGAAGCGAGTGGAGGGAGACATGAGGAGAGAACTGTTGGAGAGGAAAATGTTTGCGAAGCTCAGGAAGAGCAACAACTGACGGAGAAAATTAGATCCAAGTGCGATCCAAGGAGCAGGTGAAGAAACTCCGAGAGAAGAGGAAGGTGTTGAAAGCAATGGCGTAGGCGATAGGGCAGCTGGAGGCGCAGAGATTGAGGGAAAGGCCGGAGAAAAGGAAGAAGGATAGGATAGAAAAATAGTCAGGTCTTGTGTCAGGCAGGGGTGCCCTCTAGCATCTCTCCTGTACGTCATCTACCTGGAACCGTTCCTCCAGGCCATCAGGGCCAATCCAGGTGTGGTGGGCTATCCACTACCTGGAGCTGGGGGGGAACGGTTGAAGGCGATGGCGTACATGGACGACATTTCCATCGTCGCCTCAGATAGTCGGTCCATTGCTTGTGCCACCAAGGTGTTGGACGACTTCTGTGTGGCCACTGGCGCCCTGGTCAACCGGGACAAGAGTGAACTGTTTCTGTCTCCACATTGGAGCGAGGAGCTGACCGTTTCCTTCCCTGTACCTAGGAATACCATCAAGCTCCTGGGGGTGACCTTCCAGGCTGACGGAGGAGGGAGAACCAGCTGGGAGGGAGCCCTTCGCCACGTCCAAAATAAAATCAGGAGCTGGAGTGCACTGCCCTTGACCTGGGCAAATATGACACAAGTGTCTTACTAACAAATAAAAAGACATTGCCTGGATGACAGCCCATAGGTGTCTCCCCACTAGAACATTTATGTATCGCCCCCCACAGATGCACTGACTCAGAACACATCTACCATTTGTTCTGGGAGTGCTCCGTGGCCAGGCGGGTCTGGGGCCTTGTTTGTTCCTCTGTCTCCCTTAGCAGGTGCCTGCCTAGGTCCTCCCCGATGGCTGAGGGCATCCTCTACGGTCCGCCGGCAGGGTGCAAGACCACCGATCTCCAGCGTCAGTGGAGGATCATTAACACCATGAAGCAGGTCCTGTGGGAGACGAGGAACATCAAGGTCTACAAAAAGACATCTGTAGACCTTTGTGTTATTGAATGTGACTCTACAATATTAAACTATATATTTGAAACAAAGGCGTACCTGCATTTATTTTTCTAATGACAATCGTATGGAGGAATATATTGAACTCTTTAAAAATTCTACAGAGAGGAAAAGAAAAGAAACACAGGAAGTGCAAAAAAGATTAGAGCAACGGAAAAGGACAGAGTAGACGAAAGAAAATCTGGAGAGGGAGAAGAAAATGAAAGACAAAGTCGAGAAGATGAAGAGAGAGAAGGAAAACTCAGGAGGAGAGAAAAGCTATCAAATCCAAAAAAGTATCATTCGTGTCTTCTGATGAAAAAAATTCTGTTTAAAAACAACTTTAATGAAAAAACTATCTGTACATTTCATGCAGGTTTCCTTTACATATATTAGATTTTTTTATGTTATTCTTGCATGTACATTTAGAAATTAAAAAAAAGAAAGAAAAAGAAAGTCAAGTATTCGGTTTCATTTTTGATAAAAAAAATAAAAATCAATGTACACTCTTGTTGTCTCTTTTCTTTTCTCCTAGTTTTTTGATTGTATAGGTTTCCTTTATATAATTTTTTATTCTGTTTTATTCTTTTTTATTAGTTATTTTTAGTTCAATGAAAAAAATAAATTTCATTCATAAATTAAGAAAAAAAGAAGAGAAATAAATTTCAATCCGAAATAAGCTAACAACATAACTAGTTAACAGTCATATTGCCTCACGTTAAACCGCAGCAGTTGTAATCACATAGTCACTAACGGTAAAACATATTTTCTGCACACAGCATCATTTTTCGGTAACAACATGGCATTTTGCAACTCAATCAAGTAGAGGTTTAATTTATAGATGAAATGCAGCACTGCATTAAATTACGGGTTACAGGATCCATTTAAATAATATAGCAATTAATAACGGTTCATAAACGTTTTTACGCGTAGGCTATTCATATGTGCCTGTATGATCACCCACTCACACCATGTTATTAATCAACTGCTCGAATTTAGTTATGTACCCATCAAAGATGGTAAGGTGACTTGAGCTATAATAAATTAGTTGTTACCTCCCCCCTAAATAGACATGTTTTGGTCAAACATTTTAGCGTGCGAGCAACGGCTGCGGTTATTTGAAATAGCTAGTTGGCTTTAATTTGGCAGTGGAGGACAGCGTTCACGTTACTCGGTAAGTTAAACCGTGTACGCTATAATATAAATTGTAAGATAAAATATATCGCTATCATTATTAAAATTATGCATAGCATGATATATACGTAATTCGACAGCTGGTAATACCGTTAACGTCGTAGACTAACGTTAACACCGCCTGGAGGCAGCTAACGTAGCTAGCTAGCTAAATAGTTAAGGCATAAAAAAATGTGCTAGCTAGCTAGCCAAGTAAGTTTCTTGGTAATTCTTTTTTAGTCAAAATTAACAATATGTGAATGATTGGATCAGTCACACCTCAGACATTGATAATGTTACACGTACCGGGCGTGGTACGCATAGACAGTGATATTTTTAAATATCTGGAAGACAGTCACAAAAATGAAGAGTCAGTTAGACTTGACCTGTTTTCACGAAGTCTCTCAAAGTTATCTTTATTTACAATTATCACAATCATTACAATTATCACAAGTATTAAAATTATCACAAGTATTAAAATTCTCACCCCTGCCTGCACTGTCCCTTTAATAGTTACCTGTACTGCTGTACAGATATAACCATTGTCTCTGTTTCTAGACATTTATCTCTTGTTCATAGAACACTCAAAATAAAATGGTCACAATCAAAAACAATATCTTCCCCATACACTTTTCATATCTCTATTCACTAGACATTTATATCGTGTTTATAGACACTCAAAATAAATGGTCATTCCTAAACATGTGTCTATATTCTGCATCAGCATCCTCAATGCACTTTACATACTTCCCAGTATCCTCGGACATGCATCGCAGTGATGAATAATTAACTTGCATATTATTCTATGGTTTAAACAATTGAACCCTTCATTAAACTTGAAACTATTGAGCACGACACAACAATATACAAAGCTATCAGCACCGAGTGCTGAATCCTGTTGTCTCTACAACAACGACACATAACGTTAATTGGAGAAGAGAATACGTTAATTTTAGCTAGAATAGCGGCAGTGCCAATCTGGGCTAACTTTACATAAGTAACCGAATTGATTTCCAAACGAATATGAGCATATGCCCTTGGTAGCTAACATTACCTAATTTCGCGCCTGTAACGGGGAGGTGCGGACAGCCAAGCGCGACTAAAGGTGATCCTAAATGAGCGAACACACCAAAAGTGTCCGCCACCCAGGCCCCGGGGAAATAGCAGAGACCGGGGTACAAACGGAGACAGCTCCATACAAATAAGAGCCCCAAATAACGGCTCAAAAATTAAAGCTACCCATTAAAACCAGGGCGAAGAAATAACGAAAAACAGAGTGCATAGACGTGCGCACTCAACCCCGAAACGGGGGGGGGAAACCCAAAAATAAACGTACAACCTAGTGAAAATACTAGGCACAGAAAATAAAACACCAGGAGTCGCAGCTCCGGAAAAACTTAGAAACAAAAGTACATACCCGGGACACCGTCCCGTACCCACAGACTCACACGAGCCGAAAAATAAAAGAAAACCAAGAAACTCAAACCCTAGGAAGGTGTTCGAATAAGGCACACTGCTAGCGAACAGAGCCCCTTCCTTACCTAAATTAATAATTCTCTTTTTGCGAATAGCAAGAACCAAAACCCAGCACAATACCTGACTCGAATACCAGAGTCTACCGTGTGCGTATACCAGCTTGGGTGACAGAGCGTAAGTGTACACCGAAGCAACGACTGAAGGGGAATGAGAGCTTAAATACTCTCCAGAGGTAGGTACCTGGCTGATACTAATGACTACCAGGTGAAGGTAATCAAGCACCCCCCCTGGTGGTCACAGCCGGTACTCCTCCCCAACCCTGACAGCGCCAAACAGGAAAACAAGAAATGTTCGCTAACTTTCCAAATTTCACAGGAAACTAACGTAGGGCTAACGTTAACTTTGCTTAGTAACGGTAAAATGAATTCAAATAAGTTATATAGTTAGCTAGCGTTCGGAGCATTCATAGCATTACTGGCGAACGTTAGCTAACTTCTCACATCTTAGTTAGCCTACATGAGCCAATTCACACTAAACTAGATAAACTGGACATTCACCAATCTGACAAACGTAAATCAAACTCTATACTGATTTTATAAAACTGAATTACACAATACATGGTGCTTGTGACACTTTACTAACCTGGAAAACAGTCACAAAAATGAAGAGTCAGTTAGACTTGACCTGTTTTCACGAAGTCTCTCAAAGTTATGGAGAGCCCTCGCCAAGTCCAATACCTAGGCTCAACCATGTCACAGTGCCATCTGGTGTCGTATAATTGCTATTACAGGCAACTTAGGTAAAATCATTAACGTGAAACAAATAGACAGATTTCACCTGTAAAACAAAACTATTAACTCGCAAAAACAACATCACTAATGTGATCACATTTTAGTGGGCATCACACGCTCCCTGACAAAATAAGAAATGGCTCCTGGCATTTTCCTTAAACCTTTCTTATCTAACAAGTATCATAGGTGAGGTGTATGTAATAGGTGTGTGATAGCGGTAAGGTGAGTATAGTGTCTGGGTGTAGAACATGGGGTGTGAATATTGCATGCACATAGGTAGTATGGGTGGTAAGTATGGTAGGAATGGGTGTGTAGAGGAAGTGTAGTGAGGTGAGTCCACAACAGGTGAGTATGGCCCTGTGTGTCCAACTACTGAGTTGACTGTGACTTGTGACTGCACAGACGGCTCACCTAGTGACTCATATGTCAGTATCTGTCGTGGTTTCCTCTCACGAGTAGACCTTCTAACCTCTGAGTGTGTGTGCTCTACAGGAGGGGTCAGGGGCCGGTCTACATCTTCTTCCTCAGGCCTGGTGAGGGTAGCTAAGTCTAGATCAGTGTCTTGTCCCTCCTCGGCTTCACTTTCCTCAGGTAACGGCACAGGATTTGCTAAGGATTTTCTCCTTGCAGGCGTAGTTGGGGCTGCAGGGTTTGATCCTCGGACAGGTTCCCTCGGTCTGTTCTCTGTTTCACGTGTTCAGAGCCAGTATCCTGAGTTACAGTCATCCTCCGACTCATCTTCACCGTTGTCACTTGTGTCTGGTTGTATCTGATTGTCTGTGATCTTCTCTCGATTGCCTTTGTGGTGTCTTTTCCTTTCAGGGACAGGCCTGGTCTGAGGTGGTGTGTTCTCGACAGGTAAGTCATTGACCAGTAGTAGGAGGTTGCGGTGCAGTGTTCTGGTTTTCCGCTTGTCTCCAGTTTCAGGACAGACAATATACACTGGACTATCAGGGAGTTGGTTTCTGACTGTGTAGATAGTCTTTTCCCAGTACGATCTTAACTTGCCGGGTCCACCGCGTTCACTGAGATTCCTGACTAGAACTCTGTCTCCTGGTTGTAGTGCTCCTCCTTTGGCTTTCTTGTCATATGTCACTTTGCCCTTTGCACTGGACTGTTTGCTATTTTCACAGGCGATTCTGTAGGCTTCTGACATTCTCTCTGCCCATTTTTCCGCGTAACCCTGAGGTGTCTCTGCTTCCTCTTCTCCACCTAACCGAAGAGCAGGTCGATTGGAAGGCGTGGATGGCGACCGTATAGGAGGAAAAAGGGTGAGTATCTGGTAGATTTGTGTCGTGTGCAGTTATATGCGTGGATAACATGCGGGAGGTGGTCCTTCCACCGCAGCTTCTCACTGTCCGTCAGTGTCCTCAGCATCTGGAGTATAGTGCGGTTCAGATGTTCAGCTGGGTTGCCCTGTGGGTGGTAGGGTGATGTTCTTGAATGTCCCACTCCAGACAGTTCTTGCAGTCTTTGAAACAGCTTGTTTTCAAATTCACGCCCCTGATCGTCGTGTAGTTTGGACGGATATCCAAATCGGGGTATGAAGTCACTGAAAATCCCCTCAGCTGCTGTTTTTCCACTCTTGTTCTTGGTGGGGTAGGCCTGGACATATCTTGTGAAATGGTCGATGACCACGAGAATACACTCATACCCTCCACGACTGGCTTCTAGATGCAAGTAGTCGATACACACAAGCTCTAGAGGGAAGTTGGATGTGATGTGGCCCATAGGAGCTCGGATGTGTGTGACAGGCTTCTTTGACTTGATGCATGGACATTTTCGAGTGACATACTCTTCGATTTCTTTTGCCATAAAGGGCCAGTAAAATCTCTCCCTCGCGAGGTGAAGCACCCTCTCCGTGCCCACATGGCCCATCTCATTATGTAGCTGTTTCAGAGCTAGTGTCCTGTATTTTAGAGGGAGGACTACCTGCTTGTGTTGCCTAGTTCGTCTATAGAGAATGTTATCTTCAAGGTACAGCCTGCTCCACTCATGGAACAGCTTCCATGTGGCTCCACGTACAGCTTGGCGTATGTCATCTCTGAGTGTTGTGTCTGACTCTTTTAGCTCTACTCTCTTGCCTATTGCTTCATCTTCTCTTTGCGCGTTCACAAGGTCGTCGTGGCTGATGGTTGGTAGGCGGGGACAAGACTTCTGGTGAGGGTCTGGGTGAGAGATGTTGAGTGCAGCCACCCAAGCCACATCTTTCCGTGCCGCGGCCTGAATTCCATCCCATGTAGTTCGCACTGCCTCACTTGAGAACTCCTCCGTGCAGGTTATGCCGTACTTCTCCATGTCCAGGGGGAGGCGAGACAGTGTATCGGCGTCCACATTCAGCTTTCCCGGCCTATACTTGATGTTGAACCAGAAATCTGAGAGTTCTCCAACCCACCGATGACCGACAGCCTTGAGTTTTGCCGTGCTCATGACATAGGTCAACGGATTGTTGTCCGTGTACACGGTGAAGTGTGGGGCGTAGTACAGGTAGTCACGGAATTTTTCACACACCGCCCACTTTAAGGCCAGGAACTCCAGTTTCCCACTGTGCAGATGGTAATTGCGTTCCGCTGGTGTTAAAGTCCTTGAGCTATAGCCCACCACTCTCAGTTTTCCATCCTGGGGCTGATATAGAACCGCTCCTAGGCCCTGATCTGATGCGTCTGTATGCAAGGTAAAGGGCTGATTGAAGTCTGGGTATGCCAAGACTGGTGGGTTTGTGAGGAGGGAGACGAGTTGTTCAAGGGCCTCCTGATGCTCCGGGGTCCAATCTACGGGCTCTGGGGAGAGTAGCTGGGGACGTTTGGTGTTTCTTCCACGCGTTGGGACTGAGGCTTTCCCTGTCGTTGTTTGGAGAAGCTCGTACATTGGTCTGGCGATCCAGGAGAAGTCCTGGACATACGACCGGTAATATCCCAGGAACCCAGTGAGTTTCCTCACATCTCCAACTGTCTGCGGGATCTTGCTTGTCAGGGCTCTTACTGCTTCAAGGTCTCGTGGGTCTATTTTCACTCCTTCAGCTGAAACAAGACGACCCACATACCTGACTTCTTGTTTGAAGAGCTCGCACTTTTCAGGTCTCAGTTTCACGCCGTGGTGCTGGAGAGCCTGGAGGGCTTCTACATGTTCGTCAAACGTTTTGGCAAAACATAGCACGTTGTCTAAATATGGAATACAGCACTCGTCCCTTAGGGGACCTAACGTCTCCTCCATACTGCGCTGAAACACTGCTGGGGCATTCGACAGTCCAAATGGGATACGAACCCATTCATAGGGGCCCCATGGTGTTGTGAAGGCAGTGAAGTGGCGTGACCTCTCGGCGACAAAGCCCTGATGGTAGGCTTTACCTTGGTCCAAGATACTAAACCAGGCATAGCCCCCCAGCGTGTGTCAGGTCCTGTATCCTGGGCAGCGGGTGTCTGTCGTGGACAGTCTTCTTGTTCAGGAGGCGGTAGTCGATCCATAGACGCAGGCTGCCATCTTTCTTCCTGATGCAGACGACTGGAGCAGCATAGGGGGATTTAGATTTGACTATCCAGCCTTTCAGCAACAGTTCCTGTATGTACTCCTTTACTTCTTGGAACAATGGCTTTGGGATAGATGAGTAAGTCCTCTGCACAGGTATGTCGTCTGTGAGATTGATGGTCATCTGAAGGTTCTTGATGCACCCGATGTCGTTGTCGTCACGTGCAAAAGCTCCGGCTTCTTCATCAAGCATTTTGCTAACTTTTGCCCTCTGCTCCTCATCCAGGTGACCAAGATCGATGGGAGGTTGCCATGGAGACGGGCTTCTCTCAGCAGGTGCTGAGCTCACACTGTTGACGGTTGTTGTGGGTTTGGGTGTTTCAGATTGGTCTGTTGTGATCACCTTTTCAACATGGTGGATGCTGCCCAGGGCCATCTTTCTTGGCAGGGTGACTGCATGTTTTGTGTTGTTCCCCACGGGTACAGATACATATGGTCTCCTTGGATCTTGCACCTCTAGCAGACCTTCACTGACATCCAGCTCTGTCAGTTGTACATTGGTGTCATCAGGCTCCAAGAGGAAGACAGAGTCACGCAGTTCCATGTTGGAGGGAACTTGACACTGGCTACTTGCCCTGCTGGAATGACTGTGTCTTGTTTTCCTGTCTGTAGGCGCCCACACAGCACAGAAGGTTGATGGGTCTGAATGAAGTTCACGAGCAGCTCAGCGTTCTCTGCTGGTATCAACATGGAGTTACAGAGCAGAGCAGTGAGGGTTGGTATCAGCTTTTCAGGTTGATTCTGTATCATTACCTCCAGTACGTTGAACCCCAGTAATGGCTGTTCGAGGGTCAAACTGCTTACAAGAAAGGGCACAGTGATTGACAGTCGGATTCTCATTCCCCATCAAATTGACTGTCAGAGCAATCCAACCATCGAATAGAAGGATGTCACCGTTTACTGCATAAACTTGTAATTCTTCATCTTCATTCATGATCTCGGTAAGGGGTCTGATTGTGACATGAGGTAAGTACTTGTTCTTCCAATCTCTGCTGACTATGCTCACTTGAGCTCCTGTGTCTAACAGAGCACTGACTACCAAACCATTTAGGTTACACTGGGTGAGAGGCCTTTTGCCTATGAGCTTGGATAGCCGTTCACTCTTGGTGCCAGGTAGGTCATGGGTAAGTGTCTCAGTTGTCTTACGTGGTTGTTTCTGTCTCTGATTTTCTGTTACTTTACCTTCTGTTTGCGTGTTAACTTTAGTCTCTCTTTCTTTTTCAGACGGACCAGAAGGATTTGTGTTTGGTTGGGACTGTAGTTGGGACCCGGTCACTGTTTGTCCCCCGACAGGGACCGGTTGAAGTTTCCCTTACGTGATGGTCTCTTTAGACAGCCCGCTAATCTGTGGTCTTCTGAACCGCAGCAGAAACAGTGTTTACAGTCTGTACGGTTGTCTTTGACACAGTTGGCGCAACCAAATAGTCTGTCTCTCCTGTTCTGTCTGGTTTGTTCTGGCTTTTGTGTCGGGGTTGACCGTTGTTGTTGCATGAGCTCAACAAGGGTGGTAAGCTTCTCCACCTTCTCGGTCAAGTTCTTGATCATGTCTTCTTTTTTTTCTGAGCACTGTTTCTTCCTTGAGCTTTCCTCTTTCTCAGTTGAACATTGTGCAGCACTAACCTCCTCCACCTGAGCACTGTGCACGATTGTGGGTCTTTGTCTGGTGGCTGGCCCCAACCGTCTCTGTCTCTCACTTTCATCACTCATTATTTTTTGTATCTGTTTCAGAATTGTCTCATCGCTTACTCTGGGGTCGACGAGCAACTGGGGTCGATGAGCTCTCGGCGGACATCGTCATGCTTATGCCCTAACCCTTGACACATGGTGTGGAGAAAGACATCTTGAACTGTACTTCGCATCTGTGTTAGTCTGCTTTGAAGCCAGCAGGATCTTTTGTTTCAGCCCTATGACCCTGTATAGGAACTGCTGTGGCATCTCGCTGTCTTTCTGTTTAGTGCACATGAGCTCCTGGAACAGTTCTGTGTTACTTTGCTCACCCAGGTGGGTGTGGAGAAAACATTTAATTTCCTCTACAGTTAGACCGTCCTTATTCATCAGCATGTCTTTGAATGTTCCAGGCTTGATCGCTCTGAGCACAGCCCTGACCACCTCTGCATCGGTAAACTGCTCCTTTAAACCCTCATTTATCTGTCTGCATACAGTACTGTAACTCATGTCTGAGCCCTGATCTCCTATCTGACCTCCCTGAATCTTAAATTCTCTGCGATGGAGGTGCAGCTCTCTTAAGGAGACCACTGCGTCATGTGTTGCCGGTGTGGTGGGTTCACTTTGACCTTTGATGCTACTCTGTGGCATAGACTGTACTTGCGCAAGTGACTGAGGTGCAGGATGTGGAGTAAGAGTGGCAATTTTCCTACTAAGCTCCTCATAAGCACTGAGTATTTTCTGTAGCTCTGTTGGATCAGTGGTGTCAGCTGTCGTTGTGTTAAGTGTTGTAGTAACAGTACTAACATTGGTAGCTGAACTATTGCTACTGACCACAGCATTTGATTTCACATTACTTTGACTTACTTTAACACTGTGTGACCCAACATTATCAACATGTACTTGTGGACCAGAAACACAGCTTTGAACGGCAGTATCAACAACATCTTTCAATCCTAGTAAGTGTGCCATGCCTGCATCTTCTAGGTCTAATAAGTGCCTACTGTTAATAAACTTTCTGATGTACTCAAAGCACCCTTCTTCATCTCCTTCCTCGAGCTGAGGCTTTTCCTCTCCTGGCACAGGACTCATCGACTAGGCAATCTGGAACAGTTCATTTGCAGAGAGCGTAAGCAGTCCCTTCTTGATGCTCCACATCAGCTTTTTCCGCTCACCGTCCTCCGCCATGGCTGCTTCCCTACTCCCTGCACTAAGTCACAGTCCAGGTCTTTTACTCAGTTTCAAACCTTGAGGGGTGGTGATTTCAACACAGTACAGTTCTTACTCTTCATCAGGCGTAGCACTTTGTAGAACTAGAGGGTGTTCCTTCATCAGTAGATGGGATCAGGAAACAGTGTGTCGTTTGTTGGTCCTTGGTTCAATATCACTGGATCAGCTTCCATCCACTTGGTGGGAGCGATCCCGGACGAGCCCCCAAAAACTGTTACACGTACCGGACAGTGATATTTTTAAATATCTGGAAAACACAAAAATGAAGAGTCAGTTAGACTTGACCTGTTTTCACGAAGTCTCTCAAAGTTATCTTTATTTACAATTATCACAATCATTACAATTATCACAAGTATTAAAATTATCACCCCTGCCTGCACTGTCCCTTTAATAGTTACCTGTACTGCTGTACAGATATAACCATAACCAGATATAACCATTGTTTCTAGACATTTATCTCTTGTTCATAGAACACTCAAAATAAAATGGTCACTATCAAAAACAATGTCTTCCCCATACACTTTTCATATCTCTATTCACTAGACATTTATATCGTGTTTATAGACACTCAAAATAAATGGTCATTCCTAAACATGTGTCTATATTCTGCAACAGCATCCTCAATGCACTTTACATACTTCCCAGTATCCTCGGACAGGCATCGCAGTGATGAATAATTAACTTGCATATTATTCTATGGTTTAAACAATTGAACCCTTCATTAAACTTGAAACTATTGAGCACGATACGACAATATACAAAGCTATCAGCACCGAGTGCTGAATCCTGGTGTCTCTACAACAACGACACATAACGTTAATTGGAGAAGAGAATACGTTAATTTTAGCTAGAATAGCAGCAGTGCCAATCTGGGCTAACTTTACATAAGTAACCGAATTGATTTTCAAACGAATATGAGCATATGCCCTTGGTAACATTACCTAATTTCGCGCCAAACAGGAAAACAAGAAATGTTCGCTAACTTTCCAAATTTCACAGGAAACTAACGTAGGGCTAACGTTAACTTTGCTAACATTAACTTTGCTTAGTAACGGTAAAATGAATTCAAATAAGTTATATAGTTAGCTAGCGTTCGGAGCATTCATAACATTACTGGCGAACGTTAGCTAACTTCTCACATCTTAGTTAGCCTACATGAGCCAATTCACACTAAACTAGACAAACTGGACATTCACCAATCTGACAAATGTAAATCAAACTCTATACTGATTTTATATACATGGTGCTTGTGACACTTTACTAACCTGGAAAACAGTCACAAAAATGAAGAGTCAGTTAGACTTGACCTGTTTTCACGAAGTCTCTCAAAGTTATGGAGAGCCCTCGCCAAGTCCAATAACTAGACTCAACCATGTCACAGTGCCATCTGGTGTCGTATAATTGCTATTACAGGCAACTTAGGTAAAATCATTAACGTGAAACAAATAGACAGATTTCACCTGTAAAACAAAACTATTAACTCACAAAAACAACATCACTAATGTGATCACATTTTAGTGGGCATCACAATAACATATTTAAAATGAGTTATTATGGAATTAAGTATTTTATTTTGTGTCTGTAATGTTATAATGGAGTATGTTTTAACTGATGTTTGAATGTGCAAAACAAATAACCTTAATACAGTATCTGCCCTATCCTGCTTTGTCCTATCCATCAACATGCTTCTTAGGACAGTTCAAGTCACGTTTAAGCAAATTAAGTAAATTAATTAACATTGTGTTTGGTTTACTTAAGACAACAAGTTCAACATCCAAAATATGCTGAGGGATTTGGCTCCAAGTTCACCTTTAGCCCCACTGAAACGTCAACACGTTCCAACAAAGAGGTTTGAAGAAGACTGATGATTCAACAGACATTGATAAAAGTCAGGTAACTTACTCTCAGCTTCTAGCTCTGAATAAAAATAAGGCTGTATGGATACTATTTATTTACTACTCATGTTACTTTTCTCTTTAGTCTTTATTTAATTGATTGTACCAAGTAGAGATATATGGTGAATGTATGCAAGAAAACTAAATATCGGCTTGATTGCCCTTGCTTGACACAATCGAAACCAGTGGAATGGCCCCAACGATTTCAAGCCCTGGCCTTCTGGCACTCCAGGCAGGCTCAATCAGCACTTAATGTATTTGAAAGGCAAATAGTATTTGACCCAGGTCTGGAAAGTATGAATGTCTCATCTGAAGTTTCATTATAATCATCCTGTCCGCCCAGGCCACAGACATCAGCTTCTCCTATGCCACAGATGTTCAGACTTAGAGAGTCATCTGATGAAGTCTTTACTGAAATGGTAGCTTTCAAACTACAATATCTAAACCAGTATCCTTGAATCCAGCGTGTACAGTGACTGTCTTGGTGTCTTCAGACGTTTTCTGTGTTCATTCTATTTTATTTTTCAGTTGGAACTTATTTGCTAAAAGCATGCTTGAATTGATTCTACAAGAAATGGTTCATTATTGGACATTAACCAAACATTGTTTTAATAGAATAATGTGGTAATACACAAACACAACTTCTGAAATCACTGCTTTGAAGTTACTTTTTACACCACGATAAAAGTGCTACATTTCACACTTGCAAAAAGCTTCAGGAAATATTTTTTAAAATCATTTTTTGTGTTTGAAAACTGTAGAGAAAATAATGGAATTGCTTACCCAATAAAAAAAGGAGTTAATGTATGGGGGCAAATTATTACCATTATTTTTATTCTTTGTGTGTTCACAGGTTGAAATATATCCAGGAACACAGGTCTTCTGTGACAAACTGGCATGGGCTGCAGCTGGGAACGCGACTTTGATGTCTGTCTTTATACAGACACTGCTCAAGTCTGTCTTTCCTGTGGATGTCCTTCTGAACAGCAATTTGTGAGGACAAACCTGAGAGGGAAGACAGAACAGGGAGCCTCTGGATGCCAAGAAAGTCGATGCAATTTACAGTAAGTTTAGGTGTGTGTGCGCGATGCGGTGTGTGTGCGGGATGGTTCACTCAAATGACACGATTCTGTAAAGGTTGTTAGTATTCTATGGTTCCTGTTAATTTGCAGTAGTTATTATTAGCTAAATAACGATATTACAGGTTCCTGCACTGCATAGGCATTACGCATGAATTGCCACCCTGAAAATAATTTGAAGTCATCGGTTTGCACTCATCTGTTTGTAAACATATGTATTTTAAATTTAATATGCTACAGTAAGCTAATTTAATTAAATGAACACTGTAAATGATGAAAATTCTTAACCAAAAATAGATTATGTAATGAAACGGAACAGGATGCGAGTATGACTAAATAATAATTATAAAAGTACAGCTACATTACTTGATAACATTTCTGGACTGTAGCCTATTGAATGGAAGCATTAGATTTGTTTGTGAATGCCATAAGCCAGGAGATAATGGGGAAATGACCTGATTACTGAATATCACCACAAGGGGGATGTAGACCACGATTGAACCTAATTGAACCTAGGACCTAATTTGTTCCAGCAGCTCAAATGTATATGGAAACTAAAAGTATTGTTACAATGTTTTAAATTGACCCACTAGCACTGTTTTCCTTCATTTGTTTTATTGTAGCAGCTACACTGAAAAAATGGCCCAATGCTACAACCTCTCAAATGGGATCAACTCAATGAGCTCCGCCACAAGAAACGGCAGCAAGACAAACAAAAGGATGGAACCTACTGCTTTTTGACAATTAAGGCTAGGTTTGCCCTTCCGATGGCTCTGAAGAACTTTTTGCCTGACCCATGCAGGCCCCCTGTCTAGAATAGAGAATGCCCCCTATGTGAGTGGGTGAGTTATTCCCATTGTTGGACTGCATGCAGTACCAGTTGTGACCAGCAGTTGTCTACTTCAACTAGGCTTTCCTGGTCTTGTTAAAAAGGGTTATTAATGATGGACATTTATCAAAGTACGGTAAGTGTTTTAACAGCGTGTTCAATGTTAAAGGGATAGTTCACCCTTTTACACTTACTGACTTGAAACCAAAACATTTATTTTCTTGTTTCCTTTTGGTTTAAAGAGAATGTCTGCTGTGTAAGTAGCATGATTGAATGACTGAAAATGGCTATGTATGCTGAAAAATAAACATTATGTTTTAACATATACAAATTGTACAGATTTATATGTTTGCTGTATATGAAAGGGGCCATAATCAAGTAAGAATTAATATACGTTTTTTTTATGTTTTAATGCAGTGAGACAATAATCGCATGTTTACTGTCTCATTCATTTCTACTATGTTAACATACATTAAAAAGCCAAAAATCATATGAGAACAATATATGATTCTTACACATTTCATGCAGTGAGGCACACAACAATCATGTACGTTTACTATATTAATCATACATACATACAATTATGTTAAATTTACATTCATTTCTAATATGTTGACAAGCATAAATACTATATTTCTACATGCATAAATCATGCAATTTTCATATCCATTTTTTATAAGTCACTGTATATGAAAGGGGCCATAATGAAGTAAGAATTCATATATGTTTTCTTTATGTTTTAATGCAGTGAGACACAATAATTTAGATAAGAACATACAAAAAAAAACTTTTTTTTAATATAACACGCGGGGGTCAGTATTACCAATATCCTCCGAGGGCACTTCTTCTTGGGCGTTTGCCCGTGTTTGGAATGGTCAGCCACTGTGAATTGTGAAGCTATGGATTAACATATTTGGTTAAAGACAGAATGTCAACGATACTTTTAAAGTAAGCAAGACTGTGGTAAAGAATTGTATAAAAAGTAATCTCTTAGAATAATACCAAAAAATAAGACAAATACTACAAAATAAGATGTAAAAGAAACAAGCCTAAAAAACAGTCTGCTGCAAAGCACACAATCCACAGAAAAACACACAGCTGCCCAAAATCTACATAGAAAATACATTCACACAAGACAAAAAATGAAATTCAATGCCCAAGTTCTGGTTTCTAACTTTCTAATTAAATAAAACACGTAACACGGAACACAACTTCGGACATCAAATGCCTGCTTATCCTCGTGGCGACTGAATCTAACTGGAGCGAATAAGCAAATTGATGTGAAACGCCCCATTGTGATAAACCGGAAATAAGTATTCAATAAAGATATGCTGGTTCAACAAACTTGTCAATTTTAATTTAGCGGTAGTCCTGTTAATTTGAACAATAAATGAATTTTATAAAAACCTAATTTGATAGCCCATTACATGTCGTTCTAGTCGTTCTCGCCTACTATGCTACTTCATCGAAATGGGAGTCCTCACCAACGTCTTGAAGCAGTAGGCCTAGCTATAAAATTATCTAATGTCGGCCTATGTAGGACTGGGTTGCACCAGCTGTACTTCAGTTCAAACGTAGGCTAGATAGCTATAACTTTAAATCCTTGATTAATGCATTACTAGTATACTAACATAAAAGCGATGACAACCGAAATCAGCTAACAGCGTAACTAGCTAACAGTCATATAGCCTAACGTTACACCTACACTCAGCGGGTTTAATCACACAGTCAATCACGAACTGTAAAACATATTTCCTGCACACAGCATCATTTTTCTGTAACACTTCGGCATTTTGCAACTCAATAATCACGTAGAGGTTTCATTTATGGATAAGATATTTCAATAGCGATCTACCCAGCAAACTAGCTAAGATGCCAAGTAGAAGTTTTCATCGTTGATTATCCACACGTCTTCGGAATGACTTTACGTCCAAAGGGTTACGATATAACCAGTTAGCTAGAATATACAAGTAATCATGTCGCACAACGTTTATTAGCTGATTTTGTTGTAAAGTATCTCGTAGCTCGGTAGTTTGGACTTTACACATGGTAAATCCTTGGGATTTTTCCAGCTCACTGGTTAGTTATATCACTTAATGCGTTATATGATTGAACGCATTAAAAGTAAGCTTACCGGTGACAAAGTGATACGAACTCGTATATATTCAATTTGTTCTGGTGTAACATTTTGCCTACTTAAATAGCAAATCCAATTTGAAAGAACGACTTGTCTCACTCTGGATCTGGAAAAAATACATTGAGTTATATGGCAAGGTTGTCCCTCCACGAGTCATGGTCGCGTGGTTTGTGATGTGTATTAAGAACGATCTATATGCCTTTGGGCACGCATTATTTCGTTAAATGTGTTAATGTATCGCTAAGCTCCTAAGTACTGTGGAATCATATTTGGAATCCACATACCCTCTAAACTGCATAGCCTACTCTACTTCCATCCATGTGGAATTTCTAATTTACCTGCTAGTTTAATACCTGAACTGTCTCAATTTATGAGGATGGGCGACCCCCTACAGCTCATCCAGAGATTTTTTTATTCTTCTCGCCACTGTTTGAGGGAGTTGTTTACCTCATATGCTATGTGGGGCTTAGGGCTGATATTTCATATTTTTTCTTCCCTTCTGTTACTACGCAGAGCGTCTTTGGGACAGTCTGTTGTGAAAAGCGCTATACAAATACAATAGACTATTGAGTTAGTGATGTTCTATCAATAAATTCATACGTATGGATTAAAATGTATGTCTTAACTAATTGATCAAGGCTAGAGACAGTCAACCATACAGAATTGTATTGTAGTTGACTGCGATACAGAAGACGAATTTGAAAACATACACAACGATAGACACAGGTTGAAGTGCTGTGGCGCTTCACAGATGAGATCAATTTTCTTCTGTGGCGTCACAAGGGGGTGCCACATAAAATGGCAAAACTATATGTTCATGCTCATTATTCGTTTTCAGAGACTAGAGAATGCACGATGTTCGTAAGTAATGAGAATGTATTATTTAACGTTAATCAAACGAAATATTGTAAATAAGAAGGTAGTGGAAGAAAATAAACATGTTACTTTCCAAAGAGTTATTGCTTAACTGTATACATCTTAATTGGATAGGATAGCCTGTACATTATCTTCACTATTCTTTCACTCTTGTGTTTCTTGTCCAGTCGAAGCACAACAAAGTGGAGCCACTGATGGTCTGTGGCCATTCCCCTACGGAAGTATGTACTGCAATTTTCGTAAAACCAAATAGTAACCTAATAGTCTCTACTCACACGCGTTTTTAGTATGTAGTATATGAGGCCAGAGATTCAAATGTTTCAGCACACATTGGCAAGTGCAGATGGTAATATGTTGTACCATGAATAAAAAATGACACCAGTGTTTACTGGTAATTAAACTAAATTGATTAGAGCATGCTAACAAGTGTCAGTATTTCAAAAAATAATATTTGGGGCTTTTTCAAATAGGAATGCAAATATGCACTTATTTCAGGTTCAATCACTTTAGCACAATACTTTTTAATGGGCTTGTGACTGTTCCGTGGTTCGTACGGAAGCGATTGTTTGCTGAACAAAATGCAAATGCTCTGGAAGCACGAGGCCCCGAATGAACTCCACTGTACCTTGAATTCGATAATGTCTCATGGGAAGGGTTTAGGATGAGGGACCACAAAATAGACTGTGAAGTTTTCACTGAATAGTATTAACAGAGCTGTGAAGTCAGGGTGCCAATGGAGTATATGGTCAGGTCCAATCCTCTTGATGTTGTAGAGAAATAATCTGCAGCACCACGATGTTGCTGTGAAGTTCTCACTGTGCTGTACCCACTGAAATAGTTAACATTTTATGGTTTTACCATAACTAAAGATGCAAACTCACGGTGAACTATAACTACTTAATCTGGCTCTATCTGATAGACATACATATCTTACCAGTTGTGTCTGCTTTTTTTTTGCCAACGGTGTTTAATATTGGATAATATAATCCACTATGGGTATTAACTGCACCACTGCTAAATTCTAACTGGTGTCCCATTTTGTTTTACCTTAAAGAAGCAAAAATGGACAAAGGCAACAAATAGAGTCCTGGAAAAGGAGAAGGAGGAGAGAAGGCGAGCGGAGGAACAGAAGATGAGGAAGGAACAGAAATGGAAGATTGCTGAAAGAGGCAGGCAGGAAGAGGAAAAAAGACACAAGAAGGAACTGGAAGTGGCGGCAAAGGAGGGAGAGAGAATGAAGATGGAGGAGCAGAGAAAAAGAGAAAAGCAGAGGAAACAAGTGCAGGAGATGGAAAGAAAAGAGCAAGCTGAAGAACAGAGGAGGAGAGAACTGGAAAGGATCGTTCAGAAGCGGGCAGAGAGAGAGAAGGAAGCCCAGGATAAAAAGAAAGAAAATGAGCAGTTGAAGAGAGAAATGCAGGAGAAGATATTCCTGGAAAAGATGAGGAAGAAGAAGGAGAAGAACGGGAGGAAGCGAGTGGAGGGAGACATGAGGAGAGAACTGTTGGAGAGGAAAATGTTTGCGAAGCTCAGGAAGGAGCAACAACTGACGGAGAAAATGAGATCCAAGGAGCAGGGGAAGAAAAGTAGGGAGAATGAACTCCGAGAGAAGAGGAAGGAGTTGAAAACAATGGTGGAGACGATAGGACAGCTGGAGGCGCAGAGATTGAGGGAAAGGCAGGAGAAAAGGGAGATGGATAGGATAGAAAAAGAGGAAATGGAGAAGAAGATGCTTCTGGAAGAAGCCAAACGGAGGGAGAGGGAACAGAAGCAAATAAGATTAGAGCAACGGAAAGGGAGAGAGCAGGCGAAAGAAAACCTGGAGAGGGAGAAGAAAATGAAAGAGAAAGTGGAGAAGATGAAGAGAGAGGAGGAAAGGAAAACTCAGGAGAAGGAGAGAAAAGCTAAAGAAAAGGAAGATAAGATAAGAGAGGAGAAGAAAAAAAGTGAAAGAAGGAGGGTGATGGAGGAGAAGAAGAAAAAGAAGGAAGAGGAGGAGAGGGAGAGAAGAGAGGGAGAGAGAAAAGACCGCCATGAAAAGAAAAGAATAGAGGACATGAAAAAGCAGGCAGTGGAGGATTCAAAACTAGAGAAGGAGAGAAATTGGAGAGCACAGGAGAGGAAAGCCCACGGTAAGAGGACGGAGGTAATGGCGGACAGGAAAAACAAAGACAAGGAGGACTCAACAAATTGTGAAATGGGGGATGCAGGAAAGATAGAAAGGGCCCAGAAAATGAAAGAAAACAGAAGATTAAAATCTGAGACGGCAGACGGAGAGAAGGAGAGAAAAGCAAAAGCGAAAATAGCAGTAGAAAAGGTTTATGGGAAAAACAAAATGGAGGGAAAGGAAAAAACAGGAAGATTAGAGGAACGGAAAAGGAGAGAAAAAGATGAAGGAAACCTGGAGAGGGAGAGGAAAATAAAAGAGAAAAGGGAGAAGATGTAGAGAGAGGAGAGGAAGGAGAAGGGGAGGAGGAGAAAAGGCAAGCGGAGGAATACAAGATGAGGAAGGAACAGAAAAGGAAGATCGCTGAGAGAGGCAGGCAAGTAGAAGAGGAAAAAAGACACGAAGGAACTGGAAGGAAGTGGAAATGGCGGCAAAGGAGGGAGAGAGAATGAAGATGGAGGAGCAGAGAAAAAGAAAAGCAGAGGAAACAAGTGCAGGAGATGGAAAGAAAAGAGCAGGAGAAGAACAGGCAGGTCAAGGAAAAACTGGTTAGAGACAATGAAAGGAGGGCTGAGGAAATGGAGAGAAGACAAATGGAGGCCAGAAAGCAGATAAAGAGGGAACAGGAAAAGAAGAAAGGCCTCGAGAGGGACAGGAAAGAAAAGGAGAGGGCAGAGGAGAAATGGCAAGCTTAGAATGAGCGGAGGAAAAGGGAGGATAAGCAGAAGAGAAAACGAAGGGACAGAAATACAGGAGATTGAGAGTGATGGAAAAGATAGAAAGGATGAAGCAAGAGGAAGAACAGTGGAGGAGAGAACTGGATGATTCAGAAGTGGGCAGAGAGAAAAATGAAAAAGAATGAGATGGAGAGAGGAGGAAAAGAAAGTGAGAAAGTAAAGGAAAATTCAGGAGGGGAGAAGGAGAGAAAAATTAAAGGGAAGATAAGAGAGGACAAGAAAATGTCTTACAGAAAAAATCTAATCCAAAAAAGTATCAATAGTGTATTCCGATTAAAAAAAAAACTGTTTAAAAACAATTTGAATAAAAAAACAATTGATAAAAAAAAATCTATTAAAAAATAATTAAAATCAATGTACTCTTCTTTCTCCTCGTTTTTTTGATTAGTTATATAGGTTTCCTTTATCTTTTTTATTGTTTTATTCTTTTCTATTAGTTATTTTTAGTTCAATGAAAACTCATTTATGAAAATAATATTTTCATTTATAAATGAAGAAAAAATAACTTTAAATCCAAAATAAGCTAACTACGTAACTAGCTAACAGTCATATAGCCTCACGTTAAATCTACACTCAGCGGGTTTAATCAGTCACTCACTAACAGTAAAACATATTTTCTGCACACAGCATCATTTTTCGGTGGCATTTCATGGCATTTTGCAAGTCAATAATCAAGTAGAGGTTTCATTTATGGATAAGATTTTTCAATAGCGATCTACCCAGCAAATTAGCTAAGATGCCAAGTGGAAGTTTTCATCGTTGATTATGCACTCGTCTTCGTGATGACTTTTGTTGGATACAAATCTGTAACACAATAACAGCTCTGCACAAGTGAGAGTTTAACAGCTTTATACAATATACATAGCGGGTCCAGCGCTTGCGAAGAGGAGAACAATGCCTCATACTTTGTTACAGCTTATATACACATTCAGTTGCTGGGGAGAGTGGGGCAGTCCCTGTCTCCCTCCAGTCAGCAGCCAGCACATGCACCAAGAGAAACAATTCTAAGCTCTGGGGTCAATCCAGTGTGGCCCCCTCCTTCATGGTTAGGTGTTCTCCTGTTTTTCTGCAAGCTTGTGATGATATTTGAAACAAATGTTTCTGCTTCTCTTATCTTACTGGTATGCATGCCCTATGACACATATTTGCTTGCGTTGCTACAGTTCAGAGGACATTTCCACTGGTAGACAGCTTCTCTCTGCACATTAGTAGAAATGGGCACATATTAATGCTTTGCACAAATGACACAGTTAATGCCATATGAGTTATATTTCAGTTATATTTAAACTTTTTCCCACATTTCCCTCCTTTTTATCATTACAACGCTCCTAATGATTAATCTACACTATTAAAATTTTCCACCCATCTGCCTCTCCCTTTCAGGTTTTCAACAGAGGGTTAATTTTTATAGTGGACTCTACTCTTCACATCATCATATTGATCATCATACTCCGGTTCTCTATTGGACTGTTCGAGTCTGAGGTACAGACTGGCCGTTGTTCTCTTCATTGCAGCATTGGGAGGACGCAGCATCCACAGCACCCGAGGAGCAGCAGAAACAGTCCGACAATCGTCAGTCCGGTGATCAGGATGCCAGTCCAGCCGGAGAACCACCTTCCCAGGCCTCCTAGCAAATCAGTGGTCCCTGCTCCTTCCTGCATCTTTTCAGACATCTTCATCCGAGTCAGAACCGCGTCTAGTCCCTCTCCATCCCCCATAGTGCTGCGAATACAGTACAACACTGCTCCCCCAACATTAAACAGACTCCGCCTTCTTTTGCGGTTATCATGTCCAATGCTGCTCTATTTTGTCTGGTGGTTATAGTGTTCCTAATCAATCCTAATGCAGTCGTGGTTAAGTTTGCCTCATACATTTGCATATAATATATCAAATTTATCCAACCTGCATGGTTACCCATTTCACACCAGGGGCAGAATACCGAGAGAACACGATATCCTACAAGGTTAAGCGCTTTGTACTGGTCAGGTACCCTGTGGGGAGTGCTTATTCCATCAAACCAATTTCCATCTAATTCTGGTGGCAGGAGTACCTCTCTTTTCTGCCTTTTTGGGTGCTCTTTTGGTCTTGTGGTAATTTGGAATGGCCTTGCTAACATTACTCTAGCACAGGTTCCCGTCCAATTGGGGGGTAAGGTAGCTCTTAGCTTGGTGCCTCCGCACATCCACCACAAGTCAGCCATTGCTGTACCGTGGTCATACATTAGTACAGTATTTGGGCAGAAGGCAGTATTACATTGGTCTCCTGGATTGAGGGGCTCTCGCCCTCCGGTTACTTTAATGGTCCTGGCGCATGCCGGGAAGTTCCCCACTTCCTGATTACTATTATTAGATATATTCCTTGACAGACACTCAGTATCGGGCTTCCTCAGTATCGGGCATGAACCTCCATTCAAAATGGGAACAGTTTGCAGCCATATGAGAGCTAGTCAGATTGTACAATCCTGTTGACAGCATTGTTAGTCATTCGGCTTCACACAGCGGTCTCGTCTAGTTTGCACAGTGTTCTGGTGGCAAACAGGAGGTGGCGTTTGCTTTCCCATTAACACACCACGATATGCTGCTTGTGCAGTTTTTCTCAGGACATTTAATGTTACACAGCCCCGCCACTGCACACGTTGGGCACTTGCAGTTTAACCTCTCCTGTTCTTTATCCCACGCCTTCATTTCTGGCCCTGTGTGGAAGGCCTCACATTTACTCCACGTATGAGGCTGTGGAACTATAGGCAAAGGCTTTATCGCAAATTGAGGCCCACTACACACCAGGCAGTCACCTGTGGGATGGTGAGGCAGTGTTGTTTTGTTAACCCACCAGTACCAATTGCTGCTCGCAGCCACTCTTTTATGATAATCAGTTACCTGTTTTGGAATGGGCTTGCACAGTAAGCCTATTATCAGCACTATCCCCCCAGCCAGCCCTGCAGCTGCTATTCTCTTAAACGTTGATAATTTCATTTTAGCTAATGGGCAGCGACTAATCCCAAGAACTTGTCATTTTCTACACCGGGTTTGAGACGGATGATACCTGTTGTATTCACCCCCCTTTGTAACCGGTCTTCAGTTCTTAGGTGTCTGCTTGTCCCTCTGTTACTGCCGTGTTTACCTTTTTACAGTGAGTGAGGTGCACCCAGGAAGATCTTTCAGCAATTCTTACTGCTATGGGCGTGGTCAACAGCACCTGATATGGTCCTTTCCACCAGGGCGACGCCCAGGTTTTCCTCAATGTCTTTTACCACCACCCAGTCTCACCACTGGATCGTCTTCTGGTTCTACTGGCTTCTGTCGGGGTTAAGACACAACTGATAACAGTTTTTTTGTTCCAACATTGCCCTCATGTGATCTACCAGGGTCTAGTCATCTGCTGGTTTCATTATCTTTCCAAATATGGCCATAATATATGGTTTCCAATGTACTATCTCAAATGGGGAGAGACCTCTGTCCTTTCAGAATTCTCTTGCTTAACGCTACCAGGGGGAGACAGTGAGTCCAATTATTTCTCGTCTCTTGCATCATTTCGCGCCATTTCCCTTTGATAGTGCCATCCGTTCTTTCCACCATTCCTGCTGACTGAGGGTGATAGGCACAGTGGTTTTTGAGTTCTATGTCCAATTGCTTACCAATATGTGCAATGACCATGTTTACAAATTCTGGTCCATTGTCACTGAATAATCTTTGCGGCACTCCGTGCCTTGGAATGATTTCCCTGCACAATGCTTTTGCCATCGTTATGGCATCTGCGTGTGTTGCAGGGAAAATTTCCACCCATCCTGAATATGGGCAAATCATCACCAAGCAATATTTCTGGCCTTCGCTTGGCATAAGGGAGATTAAATCCATCATCCAAAACTGGAACGGATATTCAGCTCCTGGGATCTTTCCCGGTTTTGATTTACACATCCCCTGTGGGTTGTTTCTGATGCAAATCAAACACTTTTTACAAACATTTTGTCAGTAAGTTGTATATCCGAATGCTGAAAACACTTGTCTGATTGGTCAACCATCCCTCCTTTTGAGACATGGGTTTTCCCATGACTCAATTCAGAAACCAAGTCAAATACATGTCTTGGAAGTACTGGCTTACCCTCTGGGCCCTCCCAGAGTCCAGTATCTTTGTTCAATTGACAGTTATGAATCTATCCCAGAATCTTTTTTTTCTGGTTCTAGTGTTTGTTTTTGCATATCCTGTTATTTTTCCAGATCCAAATCAATGTGTTGTTCTGTTCTATGTGGCACAACAGAGATTGTGTGTGACGCAGCTTTTTTTGCTGCTTCATCAGTCTTTTGCCCAGCATTACACCCAAATGTTTGAGTCAAGACCAAGGTCATGCATCCATTTCTGCTGAAATGGTTTACTTCCGTCTGGGTTTTCCAGCACTGCCTTCGTAAAGGCTTCTTCCGCCTCAGGTGTCCATCGGACATTCTCCTGGGCTGTCATAGGCCTGGTGTATATGAGGTCAGTCAGTGGTTGGGTCAGTTCCACATAGTTACAGATCCATACTCTGCAGTAATTTACCATTCCTAAAAATGACATCACTTGCTGTTTGGTTTGTAGTTTTGGTGCATTTAGGATGGCCGTTTTTCTACCATCCTACCATCTAACCAAAACTGGCGTTCTTTTGCAACCGGTATCGAGAAGAATGCATTTGCCAGGTCAATCACCGAGAAGAACCCTGATTCTGGTCACAGGTCATTCAGCAGAGTATGTGGATCTGGAACTATGGGAGCTCTTGGACTGATCGCCTTG
This sequence comes from Conger conger, assembly GCF_963514075.1. Taxonomy (NCBI): domain Eukaryota; kingdom Metazoa; phylum Chordata; class Actinopteri; order Anguilliformes; family Congridae; genus Conger; species Conger conger. The sequence continues at coordinate 35,535,971 of NC_083773.1, forward strand.
TTTACAGCTTGCAGGTCTTGCACCATCCTCCTGTTCCTCACTGACACACCCTCCCGTATGCCCACCCCCATCCATTGTCTTGTTCCGCTTTCCCTCACGCATTTGTCTCTCAAAGTGGATGGCGTGAGTCTTTGCAGGGGCTAAGCCACCTATTGCCCATGTTATCAGATGTTGTTTCACCAGCCTTGTTATCTCTAGTTTCATGCCAATTGGCTACTCGAGAGCAGTCGGCATGCGCTGCATAGACCTGTCTGAGCCTGTCCTGCAGTCCCCTTATCGGGCTCTAGTAGGGTCTGCAGCTGGTCCAGGAGGATCTTGATAAGGGACAACTTGGTTTTGGTGAGTGGGTTCCAGGCGCCCTGCACCTGACACCACTCAATACCCAACATCACTCTCATACATGATTCCAATTCCACCAGATTTGGTCTGTAACTTTGTATCAATTGTCTGATACAATCTTCTGGTCCCTCTGTAGGGTGTCCATCACCTTTTTATATCTTGCTGGGTCCATGGTCTGTAGACACACTGAGTTCCCCCTTGCCCATCTCCCGAGGGCATTTGTATCATGGGGTACTGATCAACAGTGTAATTGTATTGCATGGACTGTCAGTCGGACAGTTATCAGAATTTAATGATTTGCCGGGTGGCGCCAGCGGGTATATGGTTGGGTTGCCGAATCCGCCTTCCGGCAGTGTGGGGTATAAGTTACCCACTGGCCCAGCCGGAGACAGACTCGGAAGCAGTCCCAGAATACGGTGGTGGCATATTCTGGGGAGGGTTAACCCAAAAATCTCCTTAAGTGATTGATTGATTGATTGATTTTATTCAATGTATAGTTCTAAGAATACATGGAACAGAGGACATGCATCCCAAACTTCATCAAGGATAAAAACACAATAAAGTCACAGACTTGTTTCCATTGTGGTCCTTGGTCGAGGACAGACAAACAAAACAACAAGGAACAGGCACAATAGGCACAAAGGAAGATAAGACTATGAAAGCTGTAAGTACTTTACAATGCTAAAATATTAAGACAATGATAAATACAAAGGTAAAATACTAAAATACTAAAACAATACTAATTACTAAAAGTGATACATAAGACTATAGTTAAAAAATAAATAAATAAAAAAAATAAAAAGTACCTAAAACACCATGTTACTAAGAGACATTTTCTCTGAGCCAGGACTTTACTTTGGTCTTAAAGGAGTGCACACTGGATACACTTTTGATCTCGAGGGGCAGCATGTTCCAGTTGACAGTTCCACTAAACCTGAACGAGTTTTTGCCCATGTTGGTTTTAAACCTGGGCAGGCAAAGATCAGCAACACTGGCTCTTGTATGGTGATCATGAGTGTCACCACATCTCTTAAGATAATCCTTAAGATACATGGGGGCCCTGTTGTTACATATGTTGTGGACCATGCTAAGCTGCAACTGGACTGCCCTGGCATCTATGGGGAGCCAGCCAAGCTGCTTAAAGTGCTCTTTCCCTATATGGTCTCTAGGAGATAGACCCAGGACTAGCCTAATTAGTTTGTTTTGTGAAACTTGAAGTTTGTCTTTTAGGGCTTTTGACAGGCCTCCATACCACGAGCTGATGGCATAGTCAAAACAGCATAATACTAGAGAGCTAGCCAACAAATACAGGCTAGCTGCATCTAGGAAAGGAGCTTTTCTGGCTAAAAATTTGGTTCTACCATTGACTTTACTAATGGTCTTGAGAGCCATGGTTTCACCACCCAGGCTGCTGTCCAAGATACAACCCAGATAGCTCACTGAGTTTTTAGCAGGGAAGATCTGGCCTCCAAGGACAATATCAGGTGATGATAAACGGCTCAACCTGGGTTTAGAGCCAAATAAAATATACTCAGTTTTGGCCATGTGGAGGGACAGCTTGTTATCAGTGAGCCATGACTTGATATTATCAAATTCTGCAGATAAAGTGGCCTGAAGATTGGACACATTCTTATCGGAAGCCAAAATGGCTGAGTCGTCTGCGTAAAGGAACAAATTTGAATTACAAGCAGCTTGTAGATCGTTTATAAATATTAAAAACAGCAAAGGGCCTAGGACACTTCCTTGTGGGACCCCACACGTCACAGGCAGTGGTCTAGAAAGATGGCCGAGACATTCAGTCTTTTGGTCCCTGTCTGACAGGTAGGAGACAAACCATTTAAGGCCTAAGGAGCTCAGGCCAAGAGCCGTAAGCTTGTCAAAAAGCAGGTTATGGTCGACTGTGTCAAAGGCCTTCTGAAGGTCAATTAAAATCAAGCCACAAATTTTACCGGCATCCATCTCTGATCAAATAAAATCAGTGAGGAAAAGAAGACAGGAGTCAGTTGAATGGGACTTCCTGAAACCAGATTGAAAAGTGTACAGAAGTTTGGACTCGCTTATAAAATCATAAAGCTGCTCGTGGACTACTTTCTCCGGGAAGTGATCCGGGAAGAGGTCTTTACTCAGGAGTCCCAGACTCCCCCGTGCAAGGTTTCAGGTTTGGTATTCAGTGAGAGTCGAAGTAAAGATCTTGGGATACCGGACGAGCCCCCAAGTTATGTTCGATGCAAATCTGCAATACAATAAAAGCTCTGCACAAGTGAGAGTTTAACAGCTTCATACAATATGCATATCAGGTCCAGCGCTTCCAACGCTGAGAACAATGCCTTATACTTCGTTACAACTTATATAAATATGCTGTTGCTGAGGAGAGTGGGGCAGTCCCTGTCTCCCTCCAGTCAGCAGCCAGCACATGCACCAAGAGAAACTATTCTAAGCTCAGGGGTTAATCCAGTGTGGCCCCCTCCTTCGTGGTTAGGTGGGCTCCTGTTTTTCTGCAAGCTCTTGATGATATTTGAAACAAATGTTTCTGATTCTCTTATCTTACTGGTATTCATGCCCTATGACACAAATTTGCTCACGTTGATACAGTTCAGTAGAAATTTCCAGTGGTAGACAGCTTCTCTCTGCACATTAGTAGAAGTGGGCACATATTAATGCTTTGCACAAATTACACAGCTAATGCCATCTGAGCTATATTCCGTGACCCAATTTAAATTTTCCAACAGTCTCACTCTGGATCAGCTCGATTTAAGCAACCATGAACTGCGCATATAAACCTGTGTTATCGCTGTATTTGTATCCTTTCTCGTTCACCTGAAATGTAAAAAAACTATATTTTTGGAGGAAAAATGCATTGAGTTCTATGGCAAGGTTGCCCTCCACGAGTCATGGTCGCGTGGTTTGTGATGTGTATTAAAAACGATCTATAGGCCTTTAGGCATCATTTCGTAAAATGTGTTAATGTATCCCTAAGCTCCTCGTACTGTGGAATCATATTTGGAATCCCCATACCCTCTGAACTGCACAGCCTATTCTACTTCCATCCATGTGGACTTTCTAATTTACCTGCTAGTTTAATACCTGAACTGTCTAATTTCATAGGCCAGCGGATGGGCGTCCCCCAACAGCTCATCCCAAGATTTTTCTTTTCTCGCCACTGTTTGAGGGAGTTGTTTACCTCATATGCTATTTGAGGGCTTAGGGCTGATATTTCCTATTTTTTCTTCCCTTCTGTTACTTTGTAAAGTGTCTTTGGGACAGTCTGTTGTGAAAAGCGCTATACAAATACAATTGACTATTGAGTTGGTGATGTTCTATCAATAAATTAATACATATGTCTTAAAATGTATGTCTTAACTAATTCATCAAGGCTAGCGACAGTCAACAAATCAGAATTGTAGTTGACTGCAATACAGAAGACGAATTTGAAAACATACACAACGATAGACACAGGTTAGATCAATTTTCACAAGGGGTTGCCACATAAAAGGGCAAAACTATATGTTCATGCTCATTATTCATTTTCAGAGATAACAGAATGCACAATGTTCGTAAGTAATGAGAATGTATTTTTTATTTAAACATTTTAACGTTAAACATACAAAATATTGTACAAAAGAAGGTAGTGGAATAAAGTAAACATGTTAAGAGTTATGTAAGAGTTATTATTGCTTAACTGGGTACATCTTAATTGGATAGTTTAGCCTGTACATTATCTTTACTATTCTTTCACTCTTGGGTTTCTTGTCTAGTCGAAGCACAACAAATTGGAGCCACTGATGGTCTGTGGCCATTCCCCTATGGAAGTATGTACCACAAGATTCATGAATCCAAATCTAATAGTCTATAATCATACGCGTTTTTCGTATGGAGTATATTTCAGCACACATTGGCACGCGCAGATTGTAATATGTTGTACCATAACTCGAAAATGACACCAGTGTTAACTGGTAATAAACCTAAATTGATTAGAATATGCTCACAAGTGGCAGCATTTAAATAAATTAAAAAATTCAAATAGAAATGGATATAGTCCTCTTATTTCAGGTTCAATCACTTCAGCGCTCTATACTTTTTAATGGGCTCGTGACTGTTCTGTGGTTCGTACGGAAGCGATCGTTTGCTGAATAAAATTCAAATGCTCTGGAAACATGAGGCCACTAATTAACTCCACTATACCTTGAATTCGCTCATGTCTCATGGGAAGGGTTTAGGACGAGGGACCACGAAATAGACTGTGAAGTTTTCACTGAATAGTATTAACAGAGCTGTGAAGTCAGGGTGCCAATGGAGTATATGGTCAGGTCCAATCCTCTTGATGTTGTCGAGGAATAATCTGCAGCACCACGATGTTGCTGTGAAGTTCTCACTGTGATGTACCCACTGAAATAGTTAACATTTTATGGTTTTACCATAACTAAAGATGCAAACTGACGGTGGACTACAACTACTTAATCTGGCTCTATCTGATAGACATACATATCTTAAGGATGACAGCCTTTAATGGACCAGTTGTGTCTGCTCTTTTTTTGCCAACGGTGTTTAATATTGGATAATATAATCCACAATGGGTATTAACTGCACCACTGCTAAATTCTAACTGGTCCCATTTTGTCTTGCCTTAAAGAAGCAAAAATGGACAAAGGCAACACTCAATAGAGTCCTGGAGAAGGAGAAGAAGGAGAAGGTGGAGGAGAGAAGGCGAGCGGAAGAACAGAAGATGAGGAAGGAACAGAAAAGAAAGATTGCTGAAAGAGGCAGGCAAGAGGAAGAGGAAAAAAGACACAAGAAGGAACTGGAAATAGCAGCAAAGGAGGGAGAGAGAATGAAGATGGAGGAGCAGAGAAAAAGACAAAAGCAGAGGAAACAAGTGCAGGAGATGGAAAGAAAAGAGCAGGAGGAGAAGAACAGGCAGGTGAAGGAAAACCTGGTGAGAGAAAATGAAAGGAGGACTGATGAAGTGGAGAGAAGACAAATGGAGGCCAGAAAGCAGATAAAGAGGGAACAGGAAAAGAAGAAAGGCCTCGAGAGGGACAGAAAAGAAAAGGAGACGGCAGAGGAGAAATGGCAAGCTGAGAATGAGCGGAGGAAAAGGGAGGATGAGCAGAAGAGAAAACAAAGGGACAGAGAGATACAGGAGATTGAGAGAGTGATGGAAAAGACAGAAAGGATGAAGCAAGCTGAAGAACAGGAGGAACTGGAAAGGATCATTCAGACGCGGGCAGAGAGAGAGAAGGAAGCCCAGGATAAAAAGAAAGAAAATGAGCCGTTGAAGGGAAAAATGCAGGAGAAGATATTCCTGGAAAAGATGAGGAAGGAGAAGGAGAAGAACGGGAGGAAGCGAGTGGAGGGAGACATGAGGAGAGAACTGTTGGAGAGGAAAATGTTTGAGAAGCACAGGAAGGAGCAAGAACAGGAGGAGAAAATTAGATCCAAGTGCGATCCAAGGAGCAGGTGAAGAAACTCCGAGAGAAGAGGAAGGTGTTGAAAGCAATGGCGGAGGCGATAGGGCAGCTGGAGGCGCAGAGATTGAGGGAAAGGCCGGAGAAAAGGAAGAAGGATAGGATAGAAAAATAGTCAGGTCTTGTGTCAGGCAGGGGTGCCCTCTAGCATCTCTCCTGTACGTCATCTACCTGGAACCGTTCCTCCAGGCCATCAGGGCCAATCCAGGTGTGGTGGGCTATCCACTACCTGGAGCTGGGGGGGAACGGTTGAAGGCGATGGCGTACATGGACGACATTTCCATCGTCGCCTCAGATAGTCGGTCCATTGCTTGTGCCACCAAGGTGTTGGACGACTTCTGTGTGGCCACTGGCGCCCTGGTCAACCGGGACAAGAGTGAACTGTTTCTGTCTCCACATTGGAGCGAGGAGCTGACCGTTTCCTTCCCTGTACCTAGGAATACCATCAAGCTCCTGGGGGTGACCTTCCTGGCTGACGGAGGAGGGAGAACCAGCTGGGAGGGAGCCCTTCGCCACGTCCAAAATAAAATCAGGAGCTGGAGTGCACTGCCCTTGACCTGGGCAAATATGACACAAGTGTCTTACTAACAAATAAAAAGACATTGCCTGGATGACAGCCCATAGGTGTCTCCCCACTAGAACATTTATGTATCGCCCCCCACAGATGCACTGACTCAGAACACATCTACCATTTGTTCTGGGAGTGCTCCGTGGCCAGGCGGGTCTGGGGCCTTGTTTGTTCCTCTGTCTCCCTTAGCAGGTGCCTGCCTAGGTCCTCCCCGATGGCTGAGGGCATCCTCTACGGTCCGCCGGCAGGGTGCAAGACCACCGATCTCCAGCGTCAGTGGAGGATCATTAACACCGTGAAGCAGGTCCTGTGGGAGACGAGGAACATCAAGGTCTACCAAAAGACATCTGTAGACCTTTGTGTTATTGAATGTGTTTTAAGATTTTTAAATTGTAAAGGACTTAAAAACCACTCTACAATATTAAACTATCTATTTGAAACAAAGGCGTACCTGCATTTATTTTTCTACTGACAATCGTACGGAGGAATATATTGAACTCTTTAAAGATTCTACAGAGAGGAAAATAAAAGAAACACAGGAAGTGCAAAAAAGATTAGAGCAATGGAAAAGGACAGAGTAGACGAAAGAAAATCTGGAGAGGGAGAAGAAAATGAAAGACAAAGTCGAGAAGATGAAGAGAGAGAAGGAAAGGAAAACTCAGGAGGAGAGAAAAGCTATCAAATCCAAAAAAGTATCATTCGTGTCTTCTGATGAAAAAAATTCTGTTTAAAAACAACTTTAATGAAAAAACTCTCTGTACATTTCATGCAGGTTTCCTTTACATATATTAGATTTTTTTATGTTATTCTTGCATGTACATTTAGAAATTAAAAAAAAGAAAGAAAAAGAAAGTCAAGTATTCGGTTTCATTTTTGATAAAAAAAAATAAAAATCAATGTACACTCTTGTTGTCTCTTTTCTTTTCTCCTAGTTTTTTGATTGTATAGGTTTCCTTTATATCATTTTTTATTCTGTTTTATTCTTTTTTATTAGTTATTTTTAGTTCAATGAAAAAAATAAATTTCATTCATAAATTAAGAAAAAAAGAAGAGAAATAAATTTCAATCCGAAATAAGCTAACAACATAACTAGTTAACAGTCATATTGCCTCACGTTAAACCGCAGCAGTTGTAATCACATAGTCACTAACGGTAAAACATATTTTCTGCACACAGCATCATTTTTCGGTAACAACATGGCATTTTGCAACTCAATCAAGTAGAGGTTTAATTTATAGATGAAATGCAGCACTGCATTAAATTACGGGTTACAGGATCCATTTAAATATTATAGCAATTAATAACGGTTCATAAACGTTTTTACGCGTAGGCTATTCATATGTGCCTGTATGATCACCCACTCACACCATGTTATTAATCAACTGTTCGAATTTAGTTATGTACCCATCAAAGATGGTAAGGTGACTTGAGCTATAATAAATTAGTTGTTACCTCCCCCCTAAATAGACATGTTTTGGTCAAACATTTTAGCGTGCGAGCAACGGCTGCGGTTATTTGAAATAGCTAGTTGGCTTTAATTTGGCAGTGGAGGACAGCGTTCACGTTACTCGGTAAGTTAAACCGTGTACGCTATAATATAAATTGTAAGATAAAATATATCGCTATCATTATTAAAAATATGCATAGCATGATATATACGTAATTCGACAGCTGGTAATACCGTTAACGTCGTAGACTAACGTTAACACCGCCTGGAGGCAGCTAACGTAGCTAGCTAGCTAAATAGTTAAGGCATAAAAAAATGTGCTAGCTAGCTAGCCAAGTAAGTTTCTTGGTAAGTTTCTTGGTAATTCTTTTTTAGTCAAAATTAACAATATGTGAATGATTGGATCAGTCACACCTCAGACATTGATAATGTTACACGTACCGGGCGTGGTACGCATAGACAGTGATATTTTTAAATATCTGGAAGACAGTCACAAAAATGAAGAGTCAGTTAGACTTGACCTGTTTTCACGAAGTTTCTCAAAGTTATCTTTATTTACAATTATCACAATCATTACAATTATCACAAGTATTAAAATTATCACAAGTATTACAATTCTCACCCCTGCCTGCACTGTCCCTTTAATAGTTACCTGTACTGCTGTACAGATATAACCATTGTCTGTTTCTAGACATTTATCTCTTGTTCATAGAACACTCAAAATAAAATGGTCACAATCAAAAACAATATCTTCCCCATACACTTTTCATATCTCTATTCACTAGACATTTATATCGTGTTTATAGACACTCAAAATAAATGGTCATTCCTAAACATGTGTCTATATTCTGCATCAGCATCCTCAATGCACTTTACATACTTCCCAGTATCCTCGGACATGCATCGCAGTGATGAATAATTAACTTGCATATTATTCTATGGTTTAAACAATTGAACCCTTCATTAAACTTGAAACTATTGAGCACGACACAACAATATACAAAGCTATCAGCACCGAGTGCTGAATCCTGTTGTCTCTACAACAACGACACATAACGTTAATTGGAGAAGAGAATACGTTAATTTTAGCTAGAATAGCGGCAGTGCCAATCTGGGCAAACTTTACATAAGTAACCGAATTGATTTCCAAACGAATATGAGCATATGCCCTTGGTAGCTAACATTACCTAATTTCGCGCCTGTAACGGGGAGGTGCGGAGAGCCAAGCGCGACTAAGGGTGATCCTAAATGAGCGAACACACCAAAAGTGTCCGCCACCCAGGCCCCGGGGAAATAGCAGAGACCGGGGTACAAACGGAGACAGCTCCGTACAAATAAGAGCCCCAAATAACGGCTCAAAAATTAAAGCTACCCATTAAAACCAGGGCGAAGAAATAACGAAAAACAGAGTGCATAGACGTGCACACTCAACCCCCGAAACGGGGGGGGGGGAAACCCAAAAATAAACGTACAACCTAGTGAAAATACTAGGCACAGAAAATAAAACACCAGGAGTCGCAGCTCCGGAAAAAGAAAACCAAGAAACTCAAACCCTAGGAAGGTGTTCGAATAAGGCACACTGCCAGCGAACAGAGCCCCTTCCTTACCTAAATTAATAATTCTCTTTTTGCGAATAGCAATAACCGAAACCCAGCACAATACCTGACTCGAATACCAGAGTCTACCGTGTGCGTATACCAGCTTGGGTGACAGAGCGTAAGTGTACACCGAAGCAACGACTGAAGGGGAATGAGAGCTTAAATACTCTCCAGAGGTAGGTACCTGGCTGATACTAATGACTACCAGGTGAAGGTGATCAAGCACCCCCCCTGGTGGTCACAGCCGGTACTCCTCCCCAACCCTGACAGCGCCAAACAGGAAAACAAGAAATGTTCGCTAACTTTCCAAATTTCACAGGAAACTAACGTAGGGCTAACGTTAACTTTGCTAACATTAACTTTGCTTAGTAACGGTAAAATAAATTAAAATAAGTTATATAGTTAGCTAGCGTTCGGAGCATTCATAACATTACTGGCGAACGTTAGCTAACTTCTCACATCTTATTTAGCCTACATGAGCCAATTCACACTAAACTAGACAAACTGGACATTCACCAATCTGACAAACGTAAATCAAACTCTATACTGATTTTATAAAACTGAATTACACAATACATGGTGCTTGTGACACTTTACTAACCTGGAAAACAGTCACAAAAAGTCCAATACCTAGGCTCAACCATGTCACAGTGCCATCTGGTGTCGTATAATTGCTATTACAGGCAACTTAGGTAAAATCATTAACGTGAAACAAATAGACAGATTTCACCTGTAAAACAAAACTATTAACTCGCAAAAACAACATCACTAATGTGATCACATTTTAGTGGGCATCACACGCTCCCTGACAAAATAAGAAATGGCTCCTGGCATTTTCCTTAAACCTTTCTTATCTAACAAGTATCATAGGTGAGGTGTATGTAATAGGTGTGCGATAGCGGTAAGGTGAGTATAGTGTCTGGGTGTAGAACATGGGGTGTGAATATTGCATGCACATAGGTAGTATGGGTGGTAAGTATGGTAGGAATGGGTGTGTAGAGGAAGTGTAGTGAGGTGAGTCCACAACAGGTGAGTATGGCCCTGTGTGTCCAACTACTGAGTTGACTGTGACTTGTGACTGCACAGACGGCTCACCTAGTGACTCATATGTCAGTATCTGTCGTGGTTTCCTCTCACGAGTAGACCTTCTAACCTCTGAGTGTGTGTGCTCTACAGGAGGGGTCAGGGGCCGGTCTACATCTTCTTCCTCAGGCCTGGTGAGGGTAGCTAAGTCTAGATCAGTGTCTTGTCCCTCCTCGGCTTCACTTTCCTCAGGTAACGGCACAGGATTTGCTAAGGATTTTCTCCTTGCAGGCGTAGTTGGGGCTGCAGGGTTTGATCCTCGGACAGGTTCCCTCGGTCTGTTCTCTGTTTCACGTGTTCAGAGCCAGTATCCTGAGTTACAGTCATCCTCCGACTCATCTTCACCGTTGTCACTTGTGTCTGGTTGTATCTGATTGTCTGTGATCTTCTCTCGATTGCCTTTGTGGTGTATTTTCCTTTCAGGGACAGGTCTGGTCTGAGGTGGTGTATTCTCGACAGGTAAGTCATTGACCAGTAGTAGGAGGTTGCGGTGCAGTGTTCTGGTTTTCCGCTTGTCTCCGGTTTCAGGACAGACAATATACACTGGACTATCAGGGAGTTGGTTTCTGACTGTGTAGATAGTCTTTTCCCAGTACGATCTTAATTTGCCGGGTCCACCACGTTCACTGAGATTCCTGACTAGAACTCTGTCTCCTGGTTGTAGTGCTCCTCCTTTGGCTTTCTTGTCATATGTCACTTTGCCCTTTGCACTGGACTGTTTGCTATTTTCACAGGCGATTCTGTAGGCTTCTGACATTCTCTCTGCCCATTTTTCCGCGTAACCCTGAGGTGTCTCTGCTTCCTCTTCTCCACCTAACCCGAAGAGCAGGTCGATTGGAAGGGGTGGATGGCGACCGTATAGGAGGAAAAAGGGTGAGTATCTGGTAGATTTGTGTCGTGTGCAGTTATATGCGTGGATAACATGCGGGAGGTGGTCCTTCCACCGCAGCTTCTCACTGTCCGTCAGTGTCCTCAGCATCTGGAGTATAGTGCGGTTCAGATGTTCAGCTGGGTTGCCCTGTGGGTGGTAGGGTGATGTTCTTGAATGTCCCACTCCAGACAGTTCTTGCAGTCTTTGAAACAGCTTGTTTTCAAATTCACGCCCCTGATCGTCGTGTAGTTTGGACGGATATCCAAATCGGGGTATGAAGTCACTGAAAATCCTCTCAGCTGCTGTTTTTCCACTCTTGTTCTTGGTGGGGTAGGCCTGGACATATCTTGTGAAATGTTCGATGACCACGAGAATACACTCATACCCTCCACGACTGGCTTCTAGATGCAAGTAGTCGATACACACAAGCTCTAGAGGGAAGTTGGATGTGATGTGGCCCATAGGAGCTCGGATGTGTGTGACAGGCTTCTTTGACTTGATGCATGGACATTTTCGAGTGGCATACTCTTCGATTTCTTTTGCCATAAAGGGCCAGTAAAATCTCTCCCTCGCGAGGTGAAGCACCCTCTCCGTGCCCACATGGCCCATCTCATTATGTAGCTGTTTCAGAGCTAGTGTCCTGTATTTTAGAGGGAGGACTATCTGCTTGTGTTGCCTAGTTCGTCTATAGAGAATGTTATCTTCAAGGTACAGCCTGCTCCACTCATGGAACAGCTTCCATGTGGCTCCACGTACAGCTTGGCGTATGTCATCTCTGAGTGTTGTGTCTGACTCTTTTAGCTCTACTATCTTGCCTATTGCTTCATCTTCTCTTTGCGCGTTCACAAGGTCGTCGTGGCTGATGGTTGGTAGGCAGGGACAAGACTTCTGGTGAGGGTCTGGGTGAGAGATGTTGAGTGCAGCCACCCAAGCCACATCTTTCCGTGCCGCGGCCTGAATTCCATCCCATGTAGTTCGCACTGCCTCACTTGAGAACTCCTCCGTGCAGGTTATGCCGTACTTCTCCATGTCCAGGGGGAGGCGAGACAGTGTATCGGCGTCCACATTCAGCTTTCCCGGCCTATACTTGATGTTGAACCAGAAATCTGAGAGTTCTCCAACCCACCGATGACCGACAGCCTTGAGTTTTGCCGTGCTCATGACATAGGTCAACGGATTGTTGTCCGTGTACACGGTGAAGTGTGGGGCGTAGTACAGGTAGTCACGGAATTTCTCACACACCGCCCACTTTAAGGCCAGGAACTCCAGTTTCCCACTGTGCAGATGGTAATTGCGTTCCACTGGTGTTAAAGTCCTTGAGCTATAGCCCACCACTCTCAGTTTTCCATCCTGGGGCTGATATAGAACCGCTCCTAGGCCCTGATCTGATGCGTCTGTATGCAAGGTAAAGGGCTGATTGAAGTCTGGGTATGCCAAGACTGGTGGGTTTGTGAGGAGGGAGACGAGTTGTTCAAGGGCCTCCTGATGCTCCGGGGTCCAATCTACGGGCTCTCGGGAGAGTAGCTGGGGACGTTTGGTGTTTCTTCCACGCGTTGGGACTGAGGCTTTCCCTGTCGTTGTTTGGAGAAGCTCGTACATTGGTCTGGCGATCCAGGAGAAGTCCTGGACATACGACCGGTAATATCCCAGGAACCCAGTGAGTTTCCTCACATCTCCAACTGTCTGTGGGATCTTGCTTGTCAGGGCTCTTACTGCTTCAAGGTCTCGTGGGTCTATTTTCACTCCTTCAGCTGAAACAAGACGACCCACATACCTGAGTTCTTGTTTGAAGAGCTCGCACTTTTCAGGTCTCAGTTTCACGCCGTGGTGCTGGAGAGCCTGGAGGGCTTCTACATATTCGTCAAACGTTTTGGCAAAACAAAGCACGTCGTCTAAATATGGAATACAGCACTCGTCCCTTAGGGGACCTAACGTCTCGTCCATACTGCGCTGAAACACTGCTGGGGCATTCGACAGTCCAAATGGGATACGAACCCATTCATAGGGGCCCCATGGTGTTGTGAAGGCAGTGAAGTGGCGTGACCTCTCGGCGACAAAGCCCTGATGGTAGGCTTTACCTTGGTCCAAGATACTAAACCAGGCATAGCCCCCCAGCGTGTGTCAGGTCCTGTATCCTGGGCAGCGGGTGTCTGTCGTGGACAGTCTTCTTGTTCAGGAGGCGGTAGTCGATCCATAGACGCAGGCTGCCATCTTTCTTCCTGACGCAGACGACTGGAGCAGCGTAGGGGGATTTAGATTTGACTATCCAGCCTTTCAGCAACAGTTCCTGTATGTACTCCTTTACTTCTTGGAACAATGGCTTTGGGATAGATGAGTAAGTCCTCTGCACAGGTATGTCGTCTGTGAGATTGATGGTCATCTGAAGGTTCTTGATGCACCCGATGTCGTTGTCGTCACGTGCAAAAGCTCCGGCTTCTTCATCAAGCATTTTGCTAACTTTTGCCCTCTGCTCCTCATCCAGGTGACCAAGATCGATGGGAGGTTGCCATGGAGACGGGCTGCTCTCAGCAGGTGCTGAGCTCACACTGTTGACGGTTGTTGTGGGTTTGGGTGTTTCAGATTGGTCTGTTGTGATCACCTTTTCAACATGGTGGATGCTGCCCAGGGCCATCTTTCTTGGCAGGGTGACTGCATGTTTTGTGTTGTTCCCCACGGGTACAGATACATATGGTCTCCTTGGATCTTGCACCTCTAGCAGACCTTCACTGACATCCAGCTCTGTCAGTTGTACATTGGTGTCATCAGGCTCCAAGAGGAAGACAGAGTCACGCAGTTCCATGTTGGAGGGAACTTGACACTGGCTACTTGCCCTGCTGGAATGACTGTGTCTTGTTTTCCTGTCTGTAGGCGCCCACACAGCACAGAAGGTTGATTGGTCTGAATGAAGTTCACGAGCAGCTCAGCGTTCTCTGCTGGTATCAACATGGAGTTACAGAGCAGAGCAGTGAGGGTTGGTATCAGCTTTTCAGGTTGATTCTGTATCATTACCTCCAGTACGTTGAACCCCAGTAATGGCTGTTCGAGGGTCAAACTGCTTACAAGAAAGGGCACAGTGATTGACAGAGTCGGATTCTCATTCCCCATCAAATTGACTGTCAGAGCAATCCAACCATCGAATGGAAGGATGTCACTGTTTACTGCATAAACTTGTAATTCTTCATCTTCATTCATGATCTCGGTAAGGGGTCTGATTGTGACATGAGGTAAGTACTTGTTCTTCCAATCTCTGCTGACTATGCTCACTTGAGCTCCTGTGTCTAACAGAGCACTGACTACCAAACCATTTAGGTTACACTGGGTGAGAGGCCTTTCGCCTATGAGCTTGGATAGCCGTTCACTCTTGGTGCCAGGTAGGTCATGGGTAAGTGTCTCAGTTGTCTTACGTGGTTGTTTCTGTCTCTGATTTTCTGTTACTTTACCTTCTGTTTGCGTGTTAACTTTAGTCTCTCTTTCTTTTTCAGACGGACCAGAAGGATTTGTGTTTGGTTGGGACTGTAGTTGGGACCCGGTCACTGTTTGTCCCCCGACAGGGACCGGTTGAAGTTTCCCTTACGTGATGGTCTCTTTAGACAGCCCGCTAATCTGTGGTCTTCTGAACCGCAGCAGAAACAGTGTTTACAGTCTGTACGGTTGTCTTTGACACAGTTGGCGCAACCAAATAGTCTGTCTCTCCTGTTCTGTCTGGTTTGTTCTGGCTTTTGTGTCGGGGTTGACCGTTGTTGTTGCATGAGCTCAACAAGGGTGGTAAGCTTCTCCACCTTCTCGGTCAAGTTCTTGATCATGTCTTCTTTTTTTTCTGAGCACTGTTTCTTCCTTGAGCTTTCCTCTTTCTCAGTTGAACATTGTGCAGCACTAACCTCCTCCACCTGAGCACTGTGCACGATTGTGGGTCATTGTCTGGTGGCTGGCCCCAACCGTCTCTGTCTCTCACTTTCATCACTCATTATTTTTTGTATCTGTTTCAGAATTGTCTCATCGCTTACTCTGGGGTCGACGAGCAACTGGGGTCGATGAGCTCTCGGCGGACATCGTCATGCTTATGCCCTAACCCTTGACACATGGTGTGGAGAAAGACATCTTGAACTGTACTTCGCATCTGTGTTAGTCTGCTTTGAAGCCAGCAGGATCTTTTGTTTCAGCCCTATGACCCTGTATAGGAACTGCTGTGGCATCTCGCTGTCTTTCTGTTTAGTGCACATGAGCTCCTGGAACAGTTCTGTGTTACTTTGCTCACCCAGGTGGGTGTGGAGAAAACATTTAATTTCCTCTACAGTTAGACCGTCCTTATTCATCAGCATGTCTTTGAATGTTCCAGGCTTGATCGCTCTGAGCACAGCCCTGACCACCTCTGCATCGGTAAACTGCTCCTTTAAACCCTCATTTATCTGTCTGCATACAGTACTGTAACTCATGTCTGAGCCCTGATCTCCTATCTGACCTCCCTGAATCTTAAATTCTCTGCGATGGAGGTGCAGCTCTCTTAAGGAGACCACTGCGTCATGTGTTGCCGGTGTGGTGGGTTCACTTTGACCTTTGATGCTACTCTGTGGCATAGACTGTACTTGCGCAAGTGACTGAGGTGCAGGATGTGGAGTAAGAGTGGCAA
The DNA here is from genome assembly GCF_963514075.1 of Conger conger. Lineage (NCBI taxonomy): Eukaryota > Metazoa > Chordata > Actinopteri > Anguilliformes > Congridae > Conger > Conger conger. Next base: position 35,551,969 of record NC_083773.1, read on the forward strand.
TTTTCCTACTAAGCTCCTCATAAGCACTGAGTATTTTCTGTAGCTCTGTTGGATCAGTGGTGTCAGCTGTCGTTGTGTTAAGTGTTGTAGTAACAGTACTAACATTGGTAGCTGAACTATTGCTACTGACCACAGCATTTGATTTCACATTACTTTGACTTACTTTAACACTGTGTGACCCAACATTATCAACATGTACTTGTGGACCAGAAACACAGCTTTGAATGGCAGTATCAACAACATCTTTCAATCCTAGAAAGTGTGCCATGCCTGCATCTTCTAGGTCTAATAAGTGCCTACTGTTAATAAACTTTCTGATGTACTCAAAGCACCCTTCTTCATCTCCTTCCTCGAGCTGAGGCTTTTCCTCTCCAGGCACAGGACTCATCGACTGGGCAATCTGGAACAGTTCATTTGCAGAGAGCGTGAGCAGTCCCTTCTTGATGCTCCACATCAGCTTTTTCCGCTCACCGTCCTCCGCCATGGCTGCTTCCCTATTCCCTGCACTAAGTCACAGTCCAGGTCTTTTACTCAGTTTCAAACCTTGAGGGGTGGTGATTTCAACACAGTACAGTTCTTACTCTTCATCAGGCGTAGCACTTTGTAGAACTAGAGGGTGTTCCTTCATCAGTAGATGGGATCAGGAAACAGTGTGTCGTTTGTTGGTCCTTGGTTCAATATCACTGGATCAGCTTCCATCCACTTGGTGGGAGCGATCCCGGACGAGCCCCCAAAAACTGTTACACGTACCGGGCGTGGTACGCATAGACAGTGATATTTTTAAATATCTGGAAAACACAAAAATGAAGAGTCAGTTAGACTTGACCTGTTTTCACGAAGTCTCTCAAAGTTATCTTTATTTACAATTATCACAATCATTACAATTATCACAAGTATTAAAATTATCACCCCTGCCTGCACTGTCCCTTTAATAGTTACCTGTACTGCTGTACAGATATAACCATAACCAGATATAACCATTGTTTCTAGACATTTATCTCTTGTTCATAGAACACTCAAAATAAAATGGTCACTATCAAAAACAATATCTTCCCCATACATATCTCTATTCACTAGACATTTATATCGTGTTTATAGACACTCAAAATAAATGGTCATTCCTAAACATGTGTCTATATTCTGCAACAGCATCCTCAATGCACTTTACATACTTCCCAGTATCCTCGGACAGGCATCGCAGTGATGAATAATTAACTTGCATATTATTCTATGGTTTAAACAATTGAACCCTTCATTAAACTTGAAATTATTGAGCACGACACGACAATATACAAAGCTATCAGCACCGAGTGCTGAATCCTGGTGTCTCTACAACAACGACACATAACGTTCATTGGAGAAGAGAATACGTTAATTTTAGCTAGAATAGCAGCAGTGCCAATCTGGGCTAACTTTACATAAGTAACCGAATTGATTTCCAAACGAATATGAGCATATGCCCTTGGTAACATTACCTAATTTCGCGCCAAACAGGAAAACAAGAAATGTTCGCTAACTTTCCAAATTTCACAGGAAACTAACGTAGGGCTAACGTTAACTTTGCTAACATTAACTTTGCTTAGTAACGGTAAAATAAATTCAAATAAGTTATATAGTTAGCTAGCGTTCGGAGCATTCATAACATTACTGGCGAACGTTAGCTAACTTCTCACATCTTAGTTAGCCTACATGAGCCAATTCACACTAAACTAGACAAACTGGACATTCACCAATCTGACAAACGTAAATCAAACTCTATACTGATTTTATAAAACTGAATTACACAATACATGGTGCTTGTGACACTTTACTAACCTGGAAAACAGTCACAAAAATGAAGAGTCAGTTAGACTTGACCTGTTTTCACAAAGTCTCTCAAAGTTATGGAGAGCCCTCGCCAAGTCCAATAACTAGACTCAACCATGTCACAGTGCCATCTGGTGTCGTATAATTGCTATTACAGGCAATTTAGGAAAAATCATTAACGTGAAACAAATAGACAGATTTCACCTGAAAAACAAAACTATTAACTCACAAAAACAACATCACTAATGTGATCACATTTTAGTGGGCATCACAATAACATATTTAAAATGAGTTATTATGGAATTAAGTATTTTATTTTGTGTCTGTAATGTTATAATGGAGTATGTTTTAACTGATGTTTGAATGTGCAAAACAAATAACCTTAATACAGTATCTGCCCTATCCTGCTTTGTCCTATCCATCAACATGCTTCTTAGGACAGTTCAAGTCACGTTTAAGCAAATTAAGTAAATTAATTAACATTGTGTTTGGTTTACTTAAGACAACAAGTTCAACATCCAAAATATGCTGAGGGATTTGGCTCCAAGTTCACCTTTGGCCCCACTGAAACGTCAACACGTTCCAACAAAGAGGTTTGAAGAAGACTGATGATTCAACAGACATTGATAAAAGTCAGGTAACTTACTCTCAGCTTCTAGCTCTGAATAAAAATAAGGCTGTATGGATACTATTTATTTACTACTCATGTTACTTTTCTCTTTAGTCTTTATTTAATTGATTGTACCAAGTAGAGATATATGGTGAATGTATGCAAGAAAACGAAATATCGGCTTGATTGCCCTTGCTTGACACAATCGAAACCAGTGGAATGGCCCCAACGATTTCAAGCCCTGGCCTTCTGGCACTCCAGGCAGGCTCAATCAGCACTTAATATATTTGAAAGGCAAATAGTATTTGACCCAGGTCTGGAAAGTATGAATGTCTCATCTGAAGTTTCATTATAATCATCCTGTTCGCCCAGGCCACAGACATCAGCTTCTCCTATGCCACAGATGTTCAGACTTAGAGAGTCATCTGATGAAGTCTTTACTGAAATGGTAGCTTTCAAACTACAATATCTAAACCAGTATCCTTGAATCCAGCGTGTACAGTGACTGTCTTGGTGTCTTCAGACGTTTTCTGTGTTCATTCTATTTTATTTTTCAGTTGGAACTTATTTGCTAAAAGCATGCTTGAATTGATTCTACAAGAAATGGTTCATTATTGGACATTAACCAAACATTGTTTTAATAGAATAATGTGGTAATACACAAACACAACTTCTGAAATCACTGCTTTGAAGTTACTTTTTACACCACGATAACAAGTGCTACATTTCACACTTGCGAAAAGCTTCAGTAAATATTTTTTAAAATCATTTTTTGTGTTTGAAAACTGTAGAGAAAATAATGGAATTGCTTACCCAATAAAAAAAGGAGTTAATGTATGGGGGCAAATTATTACCATTATTTTTATTCTTTGTGTGTTCACAGGTTGAAATATATCCAGGAACACAGGTCTTCTGTGAGAAACTGGCATGAGCTGCAGCTGGGAACGCGAATTTGATGTCTGTCTTTATACAGACACTGCTCATGTCTGTCTTTCCTGTGGATGTCCTTCTGAACAGCAATTTGTGAGGACAAACCTGAGAGGGAAGACAGAACAGGGAGCCTCTGGATGCCAAGAAAGTCGATGCAATTTACAGTAAGTTTAGGTGTGTGTGCGCGATGCGGTGTGTGTGTGGGATGGTTCACTCAAATGACACGATTCTGTAAAGGTTGTTAGTATTCTATGGTTCCTGTTAATTTGCAGTAGTTATTATTAGCTAAATAACGATATTACAGGTTCCTGCACTGCATAGGCATTACGCATGAATTGCCACCCTGAAAATAATTAGAAGTCATCGGTTTGCACTCATCGGTTTGTAAACATATGTATTTTAAATTTAATATGCTACAGTAAGCTAATTTAATTAAATGAACACTGTAAATGATGAAAATTCTTAACCAAAAATAGATTATGTAATGAAACGGAACAGGATGCGAGTATGACTAAATAATAATTATAAAAGTACAGCTACATTACTTGATAACATTTCTGGACTGTAGCCCATTGAATGGAAGCATTAGATTTGTTTGTGAATGCCATAAGCCAGGAGATAATGGGGAAATGACCTGATTACTGAATATCACCACAAGGGGGATGTAGACCACGATTGAACCTAATTGAACCTAGGACCTAATTTGTTCCAGCAGCTCAAATGTATATGGAAACTAAAAGTATTGTTACAATGTTTTAAATTGACCCACTAGCACTGTTTTCCTTCATTTGTTTTATTGTAGCAGCTACACTGAAAAAATGACCCAATGCTACAACCTCTCAAATGGGATCAACTCAATGAGCTCCGCCACAAGAAACGGCAGCAAGACAAACAAAAGGATGGAACCTACTGCTTTTTGACAATTAAGGCTAGGTTTGCCCTTCCGATGGCTCTGAAGAACTTTTTGCCTGACCCATGCAGGCCCCCTGTCTAGAATAGAGAATGCCCCCTATGTGAGTGGGTGAGTTATTCCCATTGTTGGACTGCATGCAGTACCAGTTGTGACCAGCAGTTGTCTACTTCAACTAGGCTTTCCTGGTCTTGTTAAAAAGGGTTATTAATGATGGACATTTATCCAAGTACGGTAAGCGTTTTAACAGCGTGTTCAATGTTAAAGGGATAGTTCACCCTTTTACACTTACTGACTTGAAACCAAAACATTTATTTTCTTGTTTCCTTTTGGTTTAAAGAGAATGTCTGCTGTGTAAGTAGCATGATTGAATGACTGAAAATGGCTATGTATGCTGAAAAATAAACATTATGTTTTAACATATACAAATTGTACAGATTTATATGTTTGCTGTATATGAAAGGGGCCATAATCAAGTAAGAATTAATATACGTTTTTTTTATGTTTTAATGCAGTGAGACAATAATCGCATGTTTACTGTCTCATTCATTTCTAATATGTTAACATACATTAAAAAGCCAAAAATCATATAAGAACAATATATGATTCTTACACATTTCATGCAGTGAGGCACACAACAATCATGTACGTTTACTATATTAATCATACATACATACAATTATGTTAAATTTACATTCATTTCTAATATGTTGACATGCATAAATACTATATTTCTACATGCATAAATCATACAATTTTCATATCCATTTTTTATAAGTATGAAAGGGGCCATAATCAAGTAAGAATTCATATATGTTTTCTTTATGTTTTAATGCAGTGAGACACAATAATTTCGATAAGAACATACAAAAAAACAATATAACACGCGGGGGTCAGTATTACCAATATCCTCCGAGGGCACTTCTTCTTGGGCGTTTGCCCGTGTTTGGAATGGTCAGCCACTGTGAATTGTGAAGCTATGGATTAACATAATTGGTTAAAGACAGAATGTCAACGATACTTTTAAAGTAAGCAAGACTGTGGTAAAGAATTGTATAAAAAGTAATCTCTTAGAATAATACCAAAAAATAAGACAAATACTACAAAATAAGATGTAAAAGAAACAAGCCTAAAAAACAGTCTGCTGCAAAGCACACAATCCACAGAAAAACACACAGCTGCCCAAAATCTACATAGAAAATACATTCACACAAGACAAAAAATGAAATTCAATGCCCAAGTTCTGGTTTCTAACTTTCTAATTAAATAAAACACGTAACACGGAACACAACTTCGGACATCAAATGCCTGCTTATCCTCATGGCGACTGAATCTAACTGGAGCGAATAAGCAAATTGATGTGAAACGCCCCATTGTGATAAACCGGAAATAAGTATTCAATAAGGATATGCTGGTTCAACAAACTTGTCAATTTTAATTTAGCGGTAGTCCTGTTAATTTGAACAATAAATGAATTTTATAAAAACCTAATTTGATAGCCCATTACATGTCGTTCTAGTCGTTCTCGCCTACTATGCTACTTCATCGAAATGGGAGTCCTCACCAACGTCTTGAAGCAGTAGGCCTAGCTATAAAATTATCTAATGTCGGCCTATGTAGGACTGGGTTGCACCAGCTGTACTTCAGTTCAAACGTAGGCTAGATAGCTATAACTTTAAATCCTTGATTAATGCATTACTAGTATACTAACATAAAAGCGATGACAACCGAAATCAGCTAACAGCGTAACTAGCTAACAGTCATATAGCCTAACGTTACACCTACACTCAGCGGGTTTAATCACACAGTCAATCACGAACTGTAAAACATATTTCCTGCACACAGCATCATTTTTCTGTAACACTTCGGCATTTTGCAACTCAATAATCACGTAGAGGTTTCATTTATGGATAAGATATTTCAATAGCGATCTACCCAGCAAACTAGCTAAGATGCCAAGTAGAAGTTTTCATCGTTGATTATCCACACGTCTTCGGAATGACTTTACGTCCAAAGGGTTACGATATAACCAGTTAGCTAGAATATACAAGTAATCATGTCGCACAACGTTTATTGGCTGATTTTGTTGTAAAGTATCTCGTAGCTCGGTAGTTTGGACTTTACACATGGTAAATCCTTGGGATTTTTCCAGCTCACTGGTTAGTTATATCACTTTTTGCGTTTTATGATTGAACGCATTAAAAGTAAGCTTACCGGTGACAAAGTGATACGAACTCGTATATATTCAATTTGTTCTGGTGTAACATTTTGCCTACTTAAATAGCAAATCCAATTTGAAAGAACGACTTGTCTCACTCTGGATCTGGAAAAAATACATTGAGTTATATGGCAAGGTTGTCCCTCCACGAGTCATGGTCGCGTGGTTTGTGATGTGTATTAAGAACGATCTATATGCCTTTGGGCACGCATTATTTCGTAAAATGTGTTAATGTATCGCTAAGCTCCTCGTACTGTGGAATCATATTTGGAATCCACATACCCTCTAAACTGCATAGCCTACTCTACTTCCATCCATGTGGAATTTCTAATTTACCTGCTAGTTTAATACCTGAACTGTCTCAATTTATGAGGATGGGCGACCCCCTACAGCTCATCCAGAGATTTTTTTATTCTTCTCGCCACTGTTTGAGGGAGTTGTTTACCTCATATGCTATGTGGGGCTTAGGGCTGATATTTCATATTTTTTCTTCCCTTCTGTTACTACGCAGAGCGTCTTTGGGACAGTCTGTTGTGAAAAGCGCTATACAAATACAATAGACTATTGAGTTAGTGATGTTCTATCAATAAATTCATACGTATGGATTAAAATGTATGTCTTAACTAATTGATCAAGGCTAGAGACAGTCAACCATACAGAATTGTATTGTAGTTGACTGCGATACAGAAGACGAATTTGAAAACATACACAACGATAGACACAGGTTGAAGTGCTGTGGCGCTTCACAGATGAGATCAATTTTCTTCTGTGGCGTCACAAGGGGGTGCCACATAAAATGGCAAAACTATATGTTCATGCTCATTATTCGTTTTCAGAGACTAGAGAATGCACGATGTTCGTAAGTAATGAGAATGTATTATTTAACGTTAATCAAACGAAATATTGTAAATAAGAAGGTAGTGGAAGAAAATAAACATGTTACTTTCCAAAGAGTTATTGCTTAACTGTATACATCTTAATTGGATAGGATAGCCTGTACATTATCTTCACTATTCTTTCACTCTTGTGTTTCTTGTCCAGTCGAAGCACAACAAAGTGGAGCCACTGATGGTCTGTGGCCATTCCCCTACGGAAGTATGTACTGCAGTTTTCGTAAAACCAAATAGTAACCTAATAGTCTCTACTCACACGCGTTTTTAGTATGTAGTATATGAGGCCAGAGATTCAAATGTTTCAGCACACATTGGCACGTGCAGATGGTAATATGTTGTACCATGAATCAAAAATGACACCAGTGTTTACTGGTAATTAAACTAAATTGATTAGAGCATGCTAACAAGTGTCAGTATTTCAAAAAATAATATTTGGGGCTTTTTCAAATAGGAATGCAAATATGCACTTATTTCAGGTTCAATCACTTTAGCACAATACTTTTTAATGGGCTTGTGACTGTTCCGTGGTCAGGTCAGGTCCAATCCTCTTGATGTTGTAGAGAAATAATCTGCAGCACCACGATGTTGCTGTGAAGTTCTCACTGTGCTGTACCCACTGAAATAGTTAACATTTTATGGTTTTACCATAACTAAAGATGCAAACTCACGGTGAACTATAACTACTTAATCTGGCTCTATCTGATAGACATACATATCTTACCAGTTGTGTCTGCTTTTTTTTGCCAACGGTGTTTAATATTGGATAATATAATCCACTATGGGTATTAACTGCACCACTGCTAAATTCTAACTGGTGTCCCATTTTGTTTTACCTTAAAGAAGCAAAAATGGACAAAGGCAACAAATAGAGTCCTGGAAAAGGAGAAGGAGGAGAGAAGGCGAGCGGAGGAACAGAAGATGAGGAAGGAACAGAAATGGAAGATTGCTGAAAGAGGCAGGCAGGAAGAGGAAAAAAGACACAAGAAGGAACTGGAAGTGGCGGCAAAGGAGGGAGAGAGAATGAAGATGGAGGAGCAGAGAAAAAGAGAAAAGCAGAGGAAACAAGTGCAGGAGATGGAAAGAAAAGAGCAAGCTGAAGAACAGAGGAGGAGAGAACTGGAAAGGATCGTTCAGAAGCGGGCAGAGAGAGAGAAGGAAGCCCAGGATAAAAAGAAAGAAAATGAGCAGTTGAAGAGAGAAATGCAGGAGAAGATATTCCTGGAAAAGATGAGGAAGAAGAAGGAGAAGAACGGGAGGAAGCGAGTGGAGGGAGACATGAGGAGAGAACTGTTGGAGAGGAAAATGTTTGCGAAGCTCAGGAAGGAGCAACAACTGACGGAGAAAATGAGATCCAAGGAGCAGGGGAAGAAAAGTAGGGAGAATGAACTCCGAGAGAAGAGGAAGGAGTTGAAAACAATGGTGGAGACGATAGGACAGCTGGAGGTGCAGAGATTGAGGGAAAGGCAGGAGAAAAGGGAGAAGGATAGGATAGAAAAAGAGGAAATGGAGAAGAAGATGCTTCTGGAAGAAGCCAAACGGAGGGAGAGGGAACAGAAGCAAATAAGATTAGAGCAACGGAAAGGGAGAGAGCAGGCGAAAGAAAACCTGGAGAGGGAGAAGAAAATGAAAGAGAAAGTGGAGAAGATGAAGAGAGAGGAGGAAAGGAAAACTCAGGAGAAGGAGAGAAAAGCTAAAGAAAAGGAAGATAAGATAAGAGAGGAGAAGAAAAAAAGTGAAAGAAGGAGGGTGATGGAGGAGAAGAAGAAAAAGAAGGAAGAGGAGGAGAGGGAGAGAAGAGAGGGAGAGAGAAAAGACCGCCATGAAAAGAAAAGAATAGAGGACATGAAAAAGCAGGCAGTGGAGGATTCAAAACTAGAGAAGGAGAGAAATTGGAGAGCACAGGAGAGGAAAGCCCACGGTAAGAGGACGGAGGTAATGGCGGACAGGAAAAACAAAGACAAGGAGGACTCAACAAATTGTGAAATGGGGGATGCAGGAAAGATAGAAAGGGCCCAGAAAATGAAAGAAAACAGAAGATTAAAATCTGAGACGGCAGACGGAGAGAAGGAGAGAAAAGCAAAAGCGAAAATAGCAGTAGAAAAGGTTTATGGGAAAAACAAAATGGAGGGAAAGGAAAAAACAGGAAGATTAGAGGAACGGAAAAGGAGAGAAAAAGATGAAGGAAACCTGGAGAGGGAGAGGAAAATAAAAGAGAAAAGGGAGAAGATGTAGAGAGAGGAGAGGAAGGAGAAGGGGAGGAGGAGAAAAGGCAAGCGGAGGAATACAAGATGAGGAAGGAACAGAAAAGGAAGATCGCTGAGAGAGGCAGGCAAGTGGAAGAGGAAAAAAGACACAAAGGAACTGGAAGGAAGTGGAAATGGCGGCAAAGGAGGGAGAGAGAATGAAGATGGAGGAGCAGAGAAAAAGAAAAGCAGAGGAAACAAGTGCAGGAGATGGAAAGAAAAGAGCAGGAGAAGAACAGGCAGGTCAAGGAAAAACTGGTTAGAGACAATGAAAGGAGGGCTGAGGAAATGGAGAGAAGACAAATGGAGGCCAGAAAGCAGATAAAGAGGGAACAGGAAAAGAAGAAAGGCCTCGAGAGGGACAGGAAAGAAAAGGAGAGGGCAGAGGAGAAATGGCAAGCTGAGAATGAGCGGAGGAAAAGGGAGGATAAGCAGAAGAGAAAACGAAGGGACAGAAATACAGGAGATTGAGAGTGATGGAAAAGATAGAAAGGATGAAGCAAGAGGAAGAACAGTGGAGGAGAGAACTGGATGATTCAGAAGTGGGCAGAGAGAAAAATGAAAAAGAATAAAATGGAGAGAGGAGGAAAAGAAAGTGAGAAAGTAAAGGAAAATTCAGGAGGAGAGAAGGAGAGAAAAATTAAAGGGAAGATAAGAGAGGACAAGAAAATGTCTTACAGAAAAAATCTAATCCAAAAAAGTATCAATAGTGTATTCCGATTTAAAAAAAAACTGTTTAAAAACAATTTGAATAAAAAAACAATTGATAAAAAAAAATCTATTAAAAAATAATTAAAATCAATGTACTCTTCTTTCTCCTCGTTTTTTTGATTAGTTATATAGGTTTCCTTTATCTTTTTTATTGTTTTATTCTTTTCTATTAGTTATTTTTAGTTCAATGAAAACTAATTTATGAAAATAATATTTTCATTTATAAATGAAGAAAAAATAACTTTAAATCCAAAATAAGCTAACTACGTAACTAGCTAACAGTCATATAGCCTCACGTTAAATCTACACTCAGCGGGTTTAATCAGTCACTCACTAACAGTAAAACATATTTTCTGCACACAGCATCATTTTTCGGTGGCATTTCATGGCATTTTGCAAGTCAATAATCAAGTAGAGGTTTCATTTATGGATAAGATTTTTCAATAGCGATCTACCCAGCAAACTAGCTAAGATGCCAAGTGGAAGTTTTCATCGTTGATTATGCACTCGTCTTCGTGATGACTTTTGTTGGATACAAATCTGTAACACAATAACAGCTCTGCACAAGTGAGAGTTTAACAGCTTTATACAATATACATATCGGGTCCAGCGCTTGCGAAGAGGAGAACAATGCCTCATACTTTGTTACAGCTTATATACACATTCAGTTGCTGGGGAGAGTGGGGCAGTCCCTGTCTCCCTCCAGTCAGCAGCCAGCACATGCACCAAGAGAAACAATTCTAAGCTCTGGGGTCAATCCAGTGTGGCCCCCTCCTTCATGGTTAGGTGTTCTCCTGTTTTTCTGCAAGCTTGTGATGATATTTGAAACAAATGTTTCTGCTTCTCTTATCTTACTGGTATGCATGCCCTATGACACATATTTGCTTGCGTTGCTACAGTTCAGAGGACATTTCCACTGGTAGACAGCTTCTCTCTGCACATTAGTAGAAATGGGCACATATTAATGCTTTGCACAAATGACACAGTTAATGCCATATGAGTTATATTTCAGTTATATTTAAACTTTTTCCCACATTTCCCTCCTTTTTATCATTACAACGCTCCTAATGATTAATCTACACTATTAAAATTTTCCACCCATCTGCCTCTCCCTTTCAGGTTTTCAACAGAGGGTTAATTTTTATAGTGGACTCTACTCTTCACATCATCATATTGATCATCATACTCCGGTTCTCTATTGGACTGTTCGAGTCTGAGGTACAGACTGGCCGTTGTTCTCTTCATTGCAGCATTGGGAGGACGCAGCATCCACAGCACCCGAGGAGCAGCAGAAACAGTCCGACAATCGTCAGTCCGGTGATCAGGATGCCAGTCCAGCCGGAGAACCACCTTCCCAGGCCTCCTAGCAAATCAGTGGTCCCTGCTCCTTCCTGCATCTTTTCAGACATCTTCATCCGAGTCAGAACCGCGTCTAGTCCCTCTCCATCCCCCATAGTGCTGCGAATACAGTACAACACTGCTCCCCCAACATTAAACAGACTCCGCCTTCTTTTGCGGTTATCATGTCCAATGCTGCTCTATTTTGTCTGGTGGTTATAGTGTTCCTAATCAATCCTAATGCAGTCGTGGTTAAGTTTGCCTCATACATTTGCATATAATATATCAAATTTATCCAACCTGCATGGTTACCCATTTCACACCAGGGGCAGAATACCGAGAGAACACGATATCCTACAAGGTTAAGCGCTTTGTACTGGTCAGGTACCCTGTGGGGAGTGCTTATTCCATCAAACCAATTTCCATCTAATTCTGGTGGCAGGAGTACCTCTCTTTTCTGCCTTTTTGGGTGCTCTTTTGGTCTTGTGGTAATTTGGAATGGCCTTGCTAACATTACTCTAGCACAGGTTCCCGTCCAATTGGGGGGTAAGGTAGCTCTTAGCTTGGTGCCTCCGCACATCCACCACAAGTCAGCCATTGCTGTACCGTGGTCATACATTAGTACAGTATTTGGGCAGAAGGCAGTATTACATTGGTCTCCTGGATTGAGGGGCTCTCGCCCTCCGGTTACTTTAATGGTCCTGGCGCATGCCGGGAAGTTCCCCACTTCCTGATTACTATTATTAGATATATTCCTTGACAGACACTCAGTATCGGGCTTCCTCAGTATCGGGCATGAACCTCCATTCAAAATGGGAACAGTTTGCAGCCATATGAGAGCTAGTCAGATTGTACAATCCTGTTGACAGCATTGTTAGTCATTCGGCTTCACACTGCGGTCTCGTCTAGTTTGCACAGTGTTCTGGTGGCAAACAGGAGGTGGCGTTTGCTTTCCCATTAACACACCACGATATGCTGCTTGTGCAGTTTTTCTCAGGACATTTAATGTTACACAGCCCCGCCACTGCACACGTTGGGCACTTGCAGTTTAACCTCTCCTGTTCTTTATCCCACGCCTTCATTTCTGGCCCTGTGTGGAAGGCCTCACACTTACTCCACGTATGAGGCTGTGGAACTATAGGCAAAGGCTTTATCGCAAATTGAGGCCCACTACACACCAGGCAGTCACCTGTGGGATGGTGAGGCAGTGTTGTTTTGTTAACCCACCAGTACCAATTGCTGCTCGCAGCCACTCTTTTATGATAATCAGTTACCTGTTTTGGAATGGGCTTGCACAGTAAGCCTATTATCAGCACTATCCCCCCAGCCAGCCCTGCAGCTGCTATTCTCTTAAACGTTGATAATTTCATTTTAGCTAATGGGCAGCGACTAATCCCAAGAACTGTTGTCATTTTCTACACCGGGTTTGAGACGGATGATACCTGTTGTATTCACCCCCCTTTGTAACCGGTCTTCAGTTCTTAGGTGTCTGCTTGTCCCTCTGTTACTGCCGTGTTTACCTTTTTACAGTGAGTGAGGTGCACCCAGGAAGATCTTTCAGCAATTCTTACTGCTATGGGCGTGGTCAACAGCACCTGGTATGGTCCTTTCCACCAGGGCGACGCCCAGGTTTTCCTCAATGTCTTTTACCACCACCCAGTCTCACCACTGGATCGTCTTCTGGTTCTACTGGCTTCTGTCGGGGTTAAGACACAACTGATAACAGTTTTTTTGTTCCAACATTGCCCTCATGTGATCTACCAGGGTCTAGTCATCTGCTGGTTTCATTATCTTTCCAAATATGGCCATAATATATGGTTTCCAATGTACTATCTCAAATGGGGAGAGACCTCTGTCCTTTCAGAATTCTCTTGCTTAACGCTACCAGGGGGAGACAGTGAGTCCAATTATTTCTCGTCTCTTGCATCATTTCGCGCCATTTCCCTTTGATAGTGCCATCCGTTCTTTCCACCATTCCTGCTGACTGAGGGTGATAGGCACAGTGGTTTTTGAGTTCTATGTCCAATTGCTTACCAATATGTGCAATGACCATTGTCACTGAATAATCTTTGCGGCACGCCGTGCCTTGGAATGATTTCCCTGCACAATGCTTTTGCCATCGTTATGGCATCTGCGTGTGCTGCAGGGAAAATTTCCACCCATCCGGAATATGGGCAAATCATCGCCAAGCAATATTTCTGGCCTTCGCTTGGTGTAGGGGAGATTAAATCCATCATCCAAAACTGGAACAGATATTCAGCTCCTGGGATCTTTCCCGGTTTTGGTTTACACATCCCCTGTGGGTTGTTTTTGATGCAAATCAAACACTTTTTACAAACATTTTGTGAGTAAGTTGTATATCCGAATGCTGAAAACACTTGTCTGACTTGGTCTACCATCCCTCCTTTTGAGACATGGGTCTTCTCCTGACTCAATTCAGAAACCAAGTCAAATACATGTCTTGGAAGTACTCTGAGCCCTCCCAGAGTCCAGTATCTTTGTTCAATTTACAGTTATGAATCTATCCCAGAATCTTTTTTTCTGGTTCTAGTGTTTGTTTTTGCATATCCTGTTATTTTTCCAGATCCAAATCAATGTGTTGTTCTGTTTTATGTGGCACAACAGAGATTGTGTGTGATGCAGCTTTTTTTGCTGCTTCATCAGTCTTTTGCCCAGCATTACCCCCAAATGTTTGAGTCAAGACCAAGGTCATGCATCCATTTCTGCTGAAATGGTTTACTTCCGTCTGGGTTTTCCAGCACTGCCGAGCCAACTAACGGTCGCTTTACTTTCGTAAAGGCTTCTTCCGCCTCAGGTGTCCATCGGACATTCTCCTGGGCTGTCATAGGCCTGGTGTATATGAGGTCAGTCAGTGGTTGGGTCAGTTCCACATAGTTACAGATCCATACTCTGCAGTAATTTACCATTCCTAAAAATGACATCACTTGCTGTTTGGTTTGTAGTTTTGGTGCATTTAGTTTTTCTACCATCCTCCAGGCGTTTACCGTTCTGGGAAATTAGATGGCCCAAATATTTTACCTCCGGTTTCCACAATTGCAGTTTGCCCTTGCTGAACTTGTGTTCTTGCTCTGCGAGGAACTTTAGACACGCCAAAGTATCCTTTTTGCAGGTCTCCTTATCAGAGGGACAAATGAGAATGTAATCAACATACAACATCATTTGACTGCCCCCCTGCGGTTCGAATTTTGCCATATTTGCCGCCATCTCTTGTGAGAAAATGGCGATTCACAGAAACCTTGCGGGCACCGCATCTTTTTCCCTCGAATGCAAACCAAAACTGGCATTCTTTTGCAACAGGTATTGAGAAGAATGCATTTGCCAGGTCAATCACCGAGAAGAACCCTGATTCTGGTCACAGGTCATTCAGCAGAGTATGTGGATCTGGAACTATGGGAGCTCTTGGACTGATCGCCTTGTTTACAGCTTGCAGGTCTTGCACCATCCTCCTGTTCCTCACTGACACACCCTCCCATATGCCCACCCCCATCCATTTTCTTGTTCCGCTTTCCCTCACGGATTTGTCTCTCAAAGTGGATGGCGTGAGTCTTTGCAGGGGCTAAGCCACCTGTTGCCCATGTTATCAGATGTTGTTTCACCAGCCTTGTTATCTCTAGTTTCATGCCAATTGGCTACTCGAGAGCAGTCGGCATGCGCTGCATAGACCTGTCTGAGCCTGTCCTGCAGTCCCCTTATCGGGCTCTAGTAGGGTCTGCAGCTGGTCCAGGAGGATCTTGATAAGGGACAACTTGGTTTTGGTGAGTGGGTTCCAGGCGCCCTGCACCTGACACCACTCAATGCCCAACATCACTCTCATACATGATTCCAATTCCACCAGATTTGGTCTGTAACTTTGTATCAATTGTCTGATACAATCTTCTGGTCCCTCTGTAGGGTGTCCATCACCTTTTTATATCTTGCTGGGTCCATGGTCTATAGACACACTGAGTCCTGTCAGTCGGACAGTTATCAGAATTTAATGATTTGCCGGGTGGCGCCAGCGGGTATATGGTTGGGTTGCCGAATCCGCCTTTCGGCAGTGTGGGGTATAAGTTACCCACTGGCCCAGCCGGAGACAGACTCGGAAGCAATTTAGGTACAGTCCCAGAATACGACGGTGGCATATTCTGGGAAGGGTTAACCCAAAAATCTCCTTAAGTGATCCGGGAAGAGGTCTTTACTCAGGAGTCCCAGACTCCCCCGTGCACGGTTTCAGGTTTGGTATTCAGTGAGAGTCGAAGTAAAGATCTTGGGATACCGGACGAGCCCCCAAGTTATGTTCGATGCAAATCTGCAATACAATAAAAGCTCTGCACAAGTGAGAGTTTAACAGCTTCATACAATATGCATATCAGGTCCAGCGCTTCCAACGCTGAGAACAATGCCTTATACTTCGTTACAACTTATATAAATATGCTGTTGCTGAGGAGAGTGGGGCAGTCCCTGTCTCCCTCCAGTCAGCAGCCAGCACATGCACCAAGAGAAACTATTCTAAGCTCAGGGGTTAATCCAGTGTGGTCCCCTCCTTCGTGGTTAGGTGGGCTCCTGTTTTTCTGCAAGCTCTTGATGATATTTGAAACAAATGTTTCTGATTCTCTTATCTTACTGGTATTCATGCCCTATGACACAAATTTGCTCACGTTGATACAGTTCAGTAGAAATTTCCAGTGGTAGACAGCTTCTCTCTGCACATTAGTAGAAGTGGGCACATATTAATGCTTTGCACAAATTACACAGCTAATGCCATCTGAGCTATATTTCGTGACCCAATTTAAATTTTCCAACAGTCTCACTCTGGATCAGCTCGATTTAAGCAACCATGAACTGCGCATATAAAGCTGTGTTATTGCTGCATTTCAGTGGAGGCTGGTGACTTCCAGAATTGAGGAGGCCATTTTTTTCCGCTTGCTCACTTCACTCGCGATGGAATGTTCCCTGTTCTCTTATCTGTCTTTGTGCTGGCCAAAGGCATACTATTTGGAGTGTCAGCTACAGTCAGAAAGTTCTGGCTGATGAAATTCATTGTGCAGAGCTTAGCCTTGTGCCTTCCTGAAGAAATGACATTGCTGTAGGTCTATGAGCCTGCCTGATAATTAAGCTGAGAAATGACATTTTATGTAATATAAATGCCAAGTGAACATGTGTAAAAGGCAGGAATTTTAATTATGTAGTTAAAAACAATTTTGTTTAGCTTACATTTTTCATTCTTCTACAGCTTCAACATGTAATCACCAATTTAATCAAGTTTAGCATATAAAAAAGATAAGATAACACTTTCTTTATCATATGTAGTTTTATTCAATATATTTAATATAAAATATGTAAAAATATGGTTCCAGTTGGCTTTATCTAACGTTAACGTTATCCACTAGAGGGCAGCACTCTATTCGTATTTAGAGTGATTTTCCTCACAGAGCAACAATTCAGTAATTTGATATGGAAGATTATTAAATTGACTTGTAATAAAACGAAATGGACTACATTAAAAATAAAACTGTTCAATAAATCCCAAATGGTGTCTAACATGACCTATTGAATGTCATTCTCACTCCCTAGTATCTGGAATCTGCATATCTCCAGCCCAAGATCTCAAATTGCGCCAGAATCTCGCCGACTTCCGAGGTCGTTTTAAGCAAAAGTATTTGGCTAAATACTTCAGGGATGATAGCCAGGGGTGTTCTCTAAATTTCCTGAAAAGCACAAATTGATAGGACACTCGGCCACTATGGCGAGTGTTTGTTTGACTGAAGTGACTGGCGAATTCTCAAAATGGCTTCTGTGTTGAATAGGAAAGGAAAGGATAGTTGATTCCAAATGAACCAGTAGCATGTGATTGGACAAACAAAATGTCAATCTTTCAGCCCTGGACACAATGCATGGTGAGGCCAGGCCTCCGTGGCCCACCCATTTTCAGTGATCTGGCCAATCACATATTGGCATGAAAAAAAATGCATTACATAGACTTCTATGAGAAGCTAATTTCCTAGGGGAGGCCTGGCCTCCCTTAATACAAACTGATAGGGAAATCTGGCCTGTTGCTTTACAATTGCAATATTGGGTTTTAGCCATGGGAAAATTTAGATTTATGAACAAAACTAAAATAATATGAATATAAAAAATAAAAAAATATGTTTTTTGTTAAAATAAATAAATAAAATAAATATATTTATTGTTTTTTTTAAATCTCTCTCTTCTCTCAAATTATTGGGGAGGCCAGGCCACAGTTGGCTTGTTGACAATCCTGTTGACAGCATTGTTAGTCATTCGGCTTCACACAGCGGTCTTGTCTAGTTTGCACAGTGTTCTGGTGGCAAACAGGAGGTGGCGTTTGCTTTCCCATTAACACACCACAATATGCTGCTTGTGCAGTTTTTCTCAGGACATTTAATGTTACACAGCCACTGCACACGTTGGGCACTTGCAGTTTAACCTCTCCTGTTCTTTATCCCACGCCTTCATTTCTGGCCCTGTGTGGAAGGCCTCACACTTACTCCACGTATGAGGCTGTGGAACTATAGGCAAAGGCTTTATCGCAAATTGAGGCCCACTACACACCAGGCAGTCACCTGTGGGATGGTGAGGCAGTGTTGTTTTGTTAACCCACCAGTACCAATTGCTGCTCGCAGCCACTCTTTTATGATAATCAGTTACCTGTTTTGGAATGGGCTTGCACAGTAAGCCTATTATCAGCACTATCCCCCCAGCCAGCCCTGCAGCTGCTATTCTCTTAAACGTTGATAATTTCATTTTAGCTAATGGGCAGCGACTAATCCCAAGAACTGTTGTCATTTTCTACACCGGGTTTGAGACGGATGATACCTGTTGTATTCACCCCCCTTTGTAACCGGTCTTCAGTTCTTAGGTGTCTGCTTGTCCCTCTGTTACTGCCGTGTTTACCTTTTTACAGTGAGTGAGGTGCACCCAGGAAGATCTTTCAGCAATTCTTACTGCTATGGGCGTGGTCAACAGCACCTGTTATGGTCCTTTCCACCAGGGCGACGCCCAGGTTTTCCTCAATGTCTTTTACCACCACCCAGTCTCACCACTGGATCGTCTTCTGGTTCTACTGGCTTCTGTCGGGGTTAAGACACAACTGATAACAGTTTTTTTGTTCCAACATTGCCCTCATGTGATCTACCAGGGTCTAGTCATCTGCTGGTTTCATTATCTTTCCAAATATGGCCATAATATATGGTTTCCAATGTACTATCTCAAATGGGGAGAGACCTCTGTCCTTTCAGAATTCTCTTGCTTAACGCTACCAGGGGGAGACAGTGAGTCCAATTATTTCTCGTCTCTTGCATCATTTCGCGCCATTTCCCTTTGATAGTGCCATCCGTTCTTTCCACCATTCCTGCTGACTGAGGGTGATAGGCACAGTGGTTTTTGAGTTCTATGTCCAATTGCTTACCAATATGTGCAATGACCATGTTTACAAATTCTGGTCCATTGTCACTGAATAATCTTTGCGGCACGCCGTGCCTTGGAATGATTTCCCTGCACAATGCTTTTGCCATCGTTATGGCATCTGCGTGTGCTGCAGGGAAAATTTCCACCCATCCGGAATATGGGCAAATCATCGCCAAGCAATATTTCTGGCCTTCGCTTGGTGTAGGGGAGATTAAATCCATCATCCAAAACTGGAACAGATATTCAGCTCCTGGGATCTTTCCCGGTTTTGGTTTACACATCCCCTGTGGGTTGTTTTTGATGCAAATCAAACACTTTTTACAAACATTTTGTGAGTAAGTTGTATATCCGAATGCTGAAAACACTTGTCTGACTTGGTCTACCATCCCTCCTTTTGAGACATGGGTCTTCTCCTGACTCAATTCAGAAACCAAGTCAAATACATGTCTTGGAAGTACTCTGAGCCCTCCCAGAGTCCAGTATCTTTGTTCAATTTACAGTTATGAATCTATCCCAGAATCTTTTTTTCTGGTTCTAGTGTTTGTTTTTGCATATCCTGTTATTTTTCCAGATCCAAATCAATGTGTTGTTCTGTTTTATGTGGCACAACAGAGATTGTGTGTGATGCAGCTTTTTTTGCTGCTTCATCAGTCTTTTGCCCAGCATTACCCCCAAATGTCAAGACCAAGGTCATGCATCCATTTCTGCTAAAATGGTTTACTTCCGTCTGGGTTTTCCAGCACTGCCGAGCCAACTAACGGTCGCTTTACTTTCGTAAAGGCTTCTTCCGCCTCAGGTGTCCATCGGACATTCTCCTGGGCTGTCATAGGCCTGGTGTATATGAGGTCAGTCAGTGGTTGGGTCAGTTCCACATAGTTACAGATCCATACTCTGCAGTAATTCACTTGCTGTTTGGTTTGTAGTTTTGGTGCATTTAGGATGGCCGTTTTTCTACCATCCTCCAGGCGTTTACCGTTCTGGGAAATTAGATGGCCCAAATATGAGAAATGAGAATGTAATCAACATACAACATCATTTGACTGCCCCCCTGCGGTTCGAATTTTGCCATATTTGCCGCCATCTCTTGTGAGAAAATGGTGGGCGATTCACAGAAACCTTGCGGGCACCGAGTGTAAGTCCATCTTTTTCCCTCGAATGCAAACCAAAACTGGCGTTCTTTTGCAACCGGTATCGAGAAGAATGCATTTGCCAGGTCAATCACCGAGAAGAACCCTGATTCTGGTCACAGGTCATTCAGCAGAGTATGTGGATCTGGAACTATGGGAGCTCTTGGACTGATCGCCTTGTTTACAGCTTGCAGGTCTTGCACCATCCTCCTGTTCCTCACTGACACACCCTCCCGTATTCCCACCCCCATCCATTTTCTTGTTCCGCTTTCCCTCACGGATTTGTCTCTCAAAGTGGATGGCGTGAGTGTTTGCAGGGGCTAAGCCGCCTGTTGCCCATGTGATCAGATGTTGTTTCACCAGCCTTGTTATCTCTAGTAGTAGTTTCATGCCAATTGGCTACTCGAGAGCAGTTGACATGCGCTGCATAGACCTGTCTGAGCCTGTCCTGCAGTCCCCTTATCGGGCTCTAGTAGGGTCTGCAGCTGGTCCAGGAGGATCTTGATAAGGGACAACTTGGTTTTGGTGAGTGGGTTCCAGGCGCCCTGCACCTGACACCACTCAATGCCCAACATCACTCTCATACATGATTCCAATTCCACCAGATTTGGTCTGTAACTTTGTATCAATTGTCTGATACAATCTTCTGGTCCCTCTGTAGGGTGTCCATCACCTTTTTATATCATGCTGGGTCCATGGTCTGTAGACACACTGAGTTCCCCCTTGCCCATCTCCCGAGGGAATTTGTATCATGGGGTACTGATCAACAGTGTAATTGTATTGCATGGACTGTCAGTCGGACAGTTATCAGAATTTAATGATTTGCCGGGTGGCGCCAGCGGGTATATGGTTGGGTTGCCGAATCCGCCTTCCGGCAGTGTGGGGTATAAGTTACCCACTGGCCCAGCCGGAGACAGACTCGGAAGCAATTTAGGTACAGTCCCAGAATACGGTGGTGGTATATTCTGGGGAGGGTTAACCCAAAAATCTCCTTAAGTGATTGATTGATTTTATTCAATGTATAGTTCTAAGAATACATGGAACAGAGGACCTGCATCCCAAACTTCATCAAGGATAAAAACACAATAAAGTCACAGACTTGTTTCCATTGTGGTCCTTGGTCGAGGACAGACAAACAAAACAACAAGGAACAGGCACAATAGGCACAAAGGAAGATAAGACTCTGAAAGCTGTAAGTACGTTACAATGCTAAAATATTAAGACAATGATAAATACAAAGGTAAAATACTAAAATACTAAAACAATACTAATTACTAAAAGTGATACATAAGACTATAGTTTAAGAAAAAAAAAAAAAAAAAAAAAAAAGTACCTAAAACACCATGTTACTAAGAGACATTTTCTCTGAGCCAGGACTTTACTTTGGTCTTAAAGGAGTGCACACTGGATACACTTTTGATCTCGAGGGGCAGCATGTTCCAGTTGACAGTTCCACTAAACCTGAACGAGTTTTTGCCCATGTTGGTTTTAAACCTGGGCAGGCAAAGATCAGCAACACTGGCTCTTGTATGGTGATCATGAGTGTCACCACATCTCTTAAGATAATCCTTAAGATACATGGGGGCCCTGTTGTTACATATGTTGTGGACCATGCTAAGCTGCAACTGGACTGCCCTGGCATCTATGGGGAGCCAGCCAAGCTGCTTAAAGTGCTCTTTCCCTATATGGTCTCTAGGAGATAGACCCAGGACTAGCCTAATTAGTTTGTTTTGTGAAACTTGAAGTTTGTCTTTGAGGGCTTTTGACAGGCCTCCATACCACGAGCTGATGGCATAGTCAAAACAGCATAAAACTAGAGAGCTAGCCAACAAATACAGGCTAGCTGCATCTAGGAAAGGAGCTTTTCTGGCTAAAAATTTGGTTCTACCATTGACCTTACTAATGGTCTTGAGAGCCATGGTTTCACCACCCAGGCTGCTGTCCAAGATACAACCCAGATAGCTCACTGAGTTTTTAGCAGGGAAGATCTGGCCTCCAAGGACAATATCAGGTGATGATAAACGGCTCAACCTGGGTTTAGAGCCAAATAAAATATACTCAGTTTTGGCCATGTGGAGGGACAGCTTGTTATCAGTGAGCCATGACTTGATATTATCAAATTCTGCAGATAAAGTGGCCTGAAGATGGACACATTCTTATCGGAAGCCAAAATGGCTGAGTCGTCTGCGTAAAGGAACAAATTTGAATTACAAGCAGCTTGTAGATCGTTTATAAATATTAAAAACAGCAAAGGGCCTAGGACACTTCCTTGTGGGACCCCACACGTCACAGGCAGTGGTCTAGAAAGATGGCCGAGACATTCAGTCTTTTGGTCCCTGTCTGACAGGTAGGAGACAAACCATTTAAGGCCTAAGGAGCTCAGGCCAAGAGCCGTAAGCTTGTCAAAAAGCAGGTTATGTTCGACTGTGTCAAAGGCCTTCTGAAGGTCAATTAAAATCAAGCCACAAATTTTACCGGCATCCATCTCTGATCGAATAAAATCAGTGAGGAAAAGAAGACAGGAGTCAGTTGAATGGGACTTCCTGAAACCAGATTGAAAAGTGTACAGAAGTTTGGACTCGCTTATAAAATCATAAAGCTGCTCGTGGACTATTTCTCCGGGAAGTGATCCGGGAAGAGGTCTTTACTCAGGAGTCCCAGATTCCCCCGTGCAAGGTTTCAGGTTTGGTATTCAGTGAGAGTCGAAGTAAAGATCTTGGGATACCGGACGAGCCCCCAAGTTATGGTCGATGCAAATCTGCAATACAATAAAAGCTCTGCACAAGTGAGTTTAACAGCTTCATACAATATGCATATCAGGTCCAGCGCTTCCAACGCTGAGAACAATGCCTTATACTTCGTTACAACTTATATAAATATGCTGTTGCTGAGGAGAGTGGGGCAGTCCCTGTCTCCCTCCAGTCAGCAGCCAGCACATGCACCAAGAGAAACTATTCTAAGCTCAGGGGTTCATCCAGTGTGGCCCCCTCCTTCGTGGTTAGGTGGGCTCCTGTTTTTCTGCAAGCTTGTGATGATATTTGAAACAAATGTTTCTGATTCTCTTATCTTACTGGTATTCATGCCCTATGACACAAATTTGCTCACGTTGATACAGTTCAGTAGAAATTTCCAGTGGTAGACAGCTTCTCTCTGCACATTAGTAGAAGTGGGCACATATTAATGCTTTGCACAAATTACACAGCTAATGCCATCTGAGCTATATTCCGTGACCCAATTTAAATTTTCCAACAGTCTCACTCTGGATCAGCTCGATTTAAGCAACCATGAACTGCGCATATAAACCTGTGTTATCGCTGTATTTGTATCCTTTCTCGTTCACCTGAAATGTAAAAAAACTATATTTTTGGAGGAAAAATGCATTGAGTTCTATGGCAAGGTTGCCCTCCACGAGTCATGGTCGCGTGGTTTGTGATGTGTATTAAAAACGATCTATAGGCCTTTAGGCATCATTTCGTAAAATGTGTTAAGGTATCCCTAAGCTCCTCGTACTGTGGAATCATATTTGGAATCCCCATACCCTCTGAACTGCACAGCCTATTCTACTTCCATCCATGTGGACTTTCTAATTTACCTGCTAGTTCAATACCTGAACTGTCTAATTTCATAGGCCAGCGGATGGGCGTCCCCCAACAGCTCATCCCAAGATTTTTCTTTTCTCGCCACTGTTTGAGGGAGTTGTTTACCTCATATGCTATTTGAGGGCTTAGGGCTGATATTTCCTATTTTTTCTTCCCTTCTGTTACTTTGTAAAGTGTCTTTGGGACAGTCTGTTGTGAAAAGCGCTATACAAATACAATTGACTATTGAGTTGGTGATGTTCTATCAATAAATTAATACGTATGTCTTAAAATGTATGTCTTAACTAATTCATCAAGGCTAGCGACAGTCAACAAAGCAGAATTGTAGTTGACTGCAATACAGAAGACGAATTTGAAAACATACACAACGATAGACACAGGTTGAAGTGCTGTGGCACTTCACAGATTAGATCAATTTTCACAAGGGGTTGCCACATAAAAGGGCAAAACTATATGTTCATGCTCATTATTCATTTTCAGAGATTACAGAATGCACAATGTTCGTAAGTATTGAGAATGTATTTTTTATTTAAACATTTTAACGTTAAACATACAAAATATTGTACAAAAGAAGGTAGTGGAATAAAGTAAACATGTTAAGAGTTATGTAAGAGTTATTATTGCTTAACTGGGTACATCTTAATTGGATAGTTTAGCCTGTACATTATCTTTACTATTCTTTCACTCTTGGGTTTCTTGTCTAGTCGAAGCACAACAAATTGGAGCCACTGATGGTCTGTGGCCATTCCCCTATGGAAGTATGTACCACAAGATTCATGAATCCAAATCTAATAGTCTATAATCATACGCGTTTTTCGTATGGAGTATATTTCAGCACACATTGGCACGCGCAGATTGTAATATGTTGTACCATAACTCGAAAATGACACCAGTGTTAACTGGTAATAAACCTAAATTGATTCGAATATGCTCACAAGTGGCAGCATTTAAATAAATTTAAAAATTCAAATAGAAATGGATATAGTCCTCTTATTTCAGGTTCAATCACTTCAGCGCTCTATACTTTTTAATGGGCTCGTGACTGTTCTGTGGTTCGTACGGAAGCGATCGTTTGCTGAATAAAATTCAAATGCTCTGGAAACATGAGGCCACTAATTAACTCCACTATACCTTGAATTCGCTCATGTCTCATGGGAAGGGTTTAGGACGAGGGACCACGAAATAGACTGTGAAGTTTTCACTGAATAGTATTAACAGAGCTGTGAAGTCAGGGTGCCAATGGAGTATATGGTCAGGTCCAATCCTCTTGATGTTGTCGAGGAATGATCTGCAGCACCACGATGTTGCTGTGAAGTTCTCACTGTGATGTACCCACTGAAATAGTTAACATTTTATGGTTTTACCATAACTAAAGATGCAAACTGACGGTGGACTACAACTACTTAATCTGGCTCTATCTGATAGACATACATATCTTAAGGATGACAGCCTTTAATGGACCAGTTGTGTCTGCTCTTTTTTTGCCAACGGTGTTTAATATTGGATAATATAATCCACAATGGGTATTAACTGCACCACTGCTAAATTCTAACTGGTCCCATTTTGTCTTGCCTTAAAGAAGCAAAAATGGACAAAGGCAACACTCAATAGAGTGCTGGAGAAGGAGAAGAAGGAGAAGGTGGAGGAGAGAAGGCGAGCGGAAGAACAGAAGATGAGGAAGGAACAGAAAAGAAAGATTGCTGAAAGAGGCAGGCTAGAAGAAGAGGAAAAAAGACACAAGAAGGAACTGGAAATAGCAGCAAAGGAGGGAGAGAGAATGAAGATGGAGGAGCAGAGAAAAAGACAAAAGCAGAGGAAACAAGTGCAGGAGATGGAAAGAAAAGAGCAGGAGGAGAAGAACAGGCAGGTGAAGGAAAACCTGGTGAGAGAAAATGAAAGGAGGACTGATGAAGTGGAGAGAAGACAAATGGAGGCCAGAAAGCAGATAAAGAGGGAACAGGAAAAGAAGAAAGGCCTCGAGAGGGACAGAAAAGAAAAGGAGACGGCAGAGGAGAAATGGCAAGCTGAGAATGAGCGGAGGAAAAGGGAGGATGAGCAGAAGAGAAAACGAAGGGACAGAGATACAGGAGATTGAGAGAGTGATGGAAAAGACAGAAAGGATGAAGCAAGCTGAAGAACAGGAGGAACTGGAAAGGATCATTCAGAAGCGGGCAGAGAGAGAGAAGGAAGCCCAGGATAAAAAGAAAGAAAATGAGCCGTTGAAGGGAGAAATGCAGGAGAAGATATTCCTGGAAAAGATGAGGAAGGAGAAGGAGAAGAACGGGAGGAAGCGAGTGGAGGGAGACATGAGGAGAGAACTGTTGGAGAGGAAAATGTTTGAGAAGCACAGGAAGGAGCAAGAACAGGAGGAGAAAATTAGATCCAAGTGCGATCCAAGGAGCAGGTGAAGAAACTCCGAGAGAAGAGGAAGGTGTTGAAAGCAATGGCGTAGGCGATAGGGCAGCTGGAGGCGCAGAGATTGAGGGAAAGGCCGGAGAAAAGGAAGAAGGATAGGATAGAAAAATAGTCAGGTCTTGTGTCAGGCAGGGGTGCCCTCTAGCATCTCTCCTGTACGTCATCTACCTGGAACCGTTCCTCCAGGCCATCAGGGCCAATCCAGGTGTGGTGGGCTATCCACTACCTGGAGCTGGGGGGGAACGGTTGAAGGCGATGGCGTACATGGACGACATTTCCATCGTCGCCTCAGATAGTCGGTCCATTGCTTGTGCCACCAAGGTGTTGGACGACTTCTGTGTGGCCACTGGCGCCCTGGTCAACCGGGACAAGAGTGAACTGTTTCTGTCTCCACATTGGAGCGAGGAGCTGACCGTTTCCTTCCCTGTACCTAGGAATACCATCAAGCTCCTGGGGGTGACCTTCCAGGCTGACGGAGGAGGGAGAACCAGCTGGGAGGGAGCCCTTCGCCACGTCCAAAATAAAATCAGGAGCTGGAGTGCACTGCCCTTGACCTGGGCAAATATGACACAAGTGTCTTACTAACAAATAAAAAGACATTGCCTGGATGACAGCCCATAGGTGTCTCCCCACTAGAACATTTATGTATCGCCCCCCACAGATGCACTGACTCAGAACAAATCTACCATTTGTTCTGGGAGTGCTCCGTGGCCAGGCGGGTCTGGGGCCTTGTTTGTTCCTCTGTCTCCCTTAGCAGGTGCCTGCCTAGGTCCTCCCCGATGGCTGAGGGCATCCTCTACGGTC
Organism: Conger conger; assembly: GCF_963514075.1. Taxonomy (NCBI): domain Eukaryota; kingdom Metazoa; phylum Chordata; class Actinopteri; order Anguilliformes; family Congridae; genus Conger; species Conger conger. The sequence continues at coordinate 35,579,001 of NC_083773.1, forward strand.
CGCCGGCAGGGTGCAAGACCACCGATCTCCAGCGTCAGTGGAGGATCATTAACACCGTGAAGCAGGTCCTGTGGGAGACGAGGAACATCAAGGTCTACCAAAAGACATCTGTAGACCTTTGTGTTATTGAGTGTGTTTTAAGATTTTTAAATTGTAAAGGACTTAAAAACCACTCTACAATATTAAACTATCTATTTGAAACAAAGGCGTACCTGCATTTATTTTTCTACTGACAATCGTACGGAGGAATATATTGAACTCTTTAAAAATTCTACAGAGGAAAATAAAAGAAACACAGGAAGTGCAAAAAAGATTAGAGCAACAGAAAAGGACAGAGTAGACGAAAGAAAATCTGGAGGGAGAAGAAAATGAAAGACAAAGTCGAGAAGATGAAGAGAGAGAAGGAAAGGAAAACTCAGGAGGAGAGAAAAGCTATCAAATCCAAAAAAGTATAATTCGTGTCTTCTGATGAAAAAAATTCTGTTTAAAAACAACTTTAATGAAAAAACTATCTGTACATTTCATGCAGGTTTCCTTTACATATATTAGATTTTTTTATGTTATTCTTGCATGTACATTTAGAAATTTAAAAAAAGAAAGAAAAAGAAAGTCAAGTATTCGGTTTCATTTTTGATAAAGAAAATGAAAATCAATGTACACTCTTGTTGTCTCTTTTCTTTTCTCCTAGTTTTTTGATTGTATAGGTTTCCTTTATATCATTTTTTATTCTGTTTTATTCTTTTTTATTAGTTATTTTTAGTTCAATGAAAAAAATAAATTTCATTCATAAATTAAGAAAAAAAGAAGAGAAATAAATTTCAATCCGAAATAAGCTAACAACATAACTAGTTAACAGTCATATTGCCTCACGTTAAACCGCAGCAGTTGTAATCACGTAGTCACTAACGGTAAAACATATTTTCTGCACACAGCATCATTTTTCGGTAACAACATGGCATTTTGCAACTCAATCAAGTAGAGGTTTAATTTATAGATGAAATGCAGCACTGCATTAAATTACGGGTTACAGGATCCATTTAAATATTATAGCAATTAATAACGGTTCATAAACGTTTTTACGCGTAGGCTATTCATATGTGCCTGTATGATCACCCACTCACACCATGTTATTAATCAACTGCTCGAATTTAGTTATGTACCCATCAAAGATGGTAAGGTGACTTGAGCTATAATAAATGAGTTGTTACCTCCCCCCCTAAATAGACATGCTTTGGTCAAACATTTTAGCGTGCGAGCAACGGCTGCGGTTATTTGAAATAGCTAGTTGGCTTTAATTTGGCAGTGGAGGACAGCGTTCACGTTACTCGGTAAGTTAAACCGTGGACGCTATAATATAAATTGTAAGATAAAATATATCGCTATCATTATTAAAAATATGCATAGCATGATATATACGTAATTCGACAGCTGGTAATACCGTTAACGTCGTAGACTAACGTTAACACCGCCTGGAGGCAGCTAACGTAGCTAGCTAGCTAAATAGTTAAGGCATAAAAAAATGTGCTAGCTAGCTAGCCAAGTAAGTTTCTTTGATAATGTTCAGAAATTATCACCCCTGCCTGCACTGTCCCTTTAATAGTTACTTGTACTGCTGTACAGATATAACCATAACCAGATATAACCATTGTTTCTAGACATTTATCTCTTGTTCATAGAACACTCAAAATAAAATGGTCACTATCAAAAACAATATCTTCCCCATACACTTTTCATATCTCTATTCACTAGACATTTATATCGTGTTTATAGACACTCAAAATAAATGGTCATTCCTAAACATGTGTCTATATTCTGCATCAGCATCCTCAATGCACTTTACATACTTCCCAGTATCCTCGGACATGCATCGCAGTGATGAATAATTAACTTGCATATTATTCTATGGTTTAAACAATTGAACCCTTCATTAAACTTGAAACTATTGAGCACGACACAACAATATACAAAGCTATCAGCACCGAGTGCTGAATCCTGTTGTCTCTACAACGACACATAACGTTAATTGGAGAAGAGAATACGTTAATTTTAGCTAGAATAGCGGCAGTGCCAATCTGGGCTAACTTTACATAAGTAACCAAATTGATTTCCAAACGAATATGAGCATATGCCCTTGGTAGCTAACATTACCTAATTTCGCGCCTGTAACGGGGAGGTGCGGAGAGCCAAGCGCGACTAAGGGTGATCCTAAATGAGCGAACACACCAAAAGTGTCCGCCACCCAGGCCCCGGGGAAATAGCAGAGACCGGGGTACAAACGGAGACAGCTCCGTACAAATAAGAGCCCCAAATAACGGCTCAAAAATTAAAGCTACCCATTAAAACCAGGGCGAAGAAATAACGAAAAACAGAGTGCATAGACGTGCGCACTCAACCCCGAAACGGGGGGGGGAAACCCAAAAATAAACGTACAACCTAGTGAAAATACTAGGCACAGAAAATAAAACACCAGGAGTCGCAGCTCCGGAAAAACTTAGAAACAAAAGTACATACCCGGGACACCGTCCCGTACCCACAGACTCACACGAGCCGAAAAATAAAAGAAAACCAAGAAACTCAAACCCTAGGAAGGTGTTCGAATAAGGCACACTGCCAGCGCACACTGCCTTCCTTACCTAAATTAATAATTCTCTTTTTGCGAATAGCAATAACCGAAACCCAGCACAATACCTGACTCAAATACCAGAGTCTACCGTGTGCGTATACCAGCTTGGGTGACAGAGCGTAAGTGTGAGCTTAAATACTCTCCAGAGGTAGGTACCTGGCTGATACTAATGACTACCAGGTGAAGGTAATCAAGCACCCCCCCTGGTGGTCACAGCCGGTACTCCTCCCCAACCCTGAAAGCGCCAAACAGGAAAACAAGAAATGTTTGCTAACTTTCCAAATTTCACAGGAAACTAACGTAGGGCTAACGTTAACTTTGCTTAGTAACTTTTGCTCTCAGTTTTCCATCCTGGGGCTGATATAGAACCGCTCCTAGGCCCTGATCTGATGCGTCTGTATGCAAGGTAAAGGGCTGATTGAAGTCTGGGTATGCCAAGACTGGTGGGTTTGTGAGGAGGGAGACGAGTTGTTCAAGGGCCTCCTGATGCTCCGGGGTCCAATCTACAGGCTCTCGGGAGAGTAGCTGGGGACGTTTGGTGTTTCTTCCACGCGTTGGGACTGAGGCTTTCCCTGTCGTTGTTTGGAGAAGCTCGTACATTGGTCTGGCGATCCAGGAGAAGTCCTGGACATACGACCGGTAATATCCCAGGAACCCAGTGAGTTTCCTCACATCTCCAACTGTCTGCGGGATCTTGCTTGTCAGGGCTCTTACTGCTTCAAGGTCTCGTGGGTCTATTTTCACTCCTTCAGCTGAAACAAGACGACCCACATACCTGACTTCTTGTTTGAAGAGCTCGCACTTTTCAGGTCTCAGTTTCACGCCGTGGTGCTGGAGAGCCTGGAGGGCTTCTACATGTTCGTCAAACGTTTTGGCAAAACAAAGCACGTCGTCTAAATATGGAATACAGCACTCGTCCCTTAGGGGACCTAACGTCTCCTCCATACTGCGCTGAAACACTGCTGGGGCATTCGACAGTCCAAATGGGATACGAACCCATTCATAGGGGCCCCATGGTGTTGTGAAGGCAGTGAAGTGGCGTGACCTCTCGGCGACAAAGCCCTGATGGTAGGCTTTACCTTGGTCCAAGATACTAAACCAGGCATAGCCCCCCAGCGTGTGTCAGGTCCTGTATCCTGGGCAGCGGGTGTCTGTCGTGGACAGTCTTCTTGTTCAGGAGGCGGTAGTCGATCCATAGACGCAGGCTGCCATCTTTCTTCCTGACGCAGACGACTGGAGCAGCATAGGGGGATTTAGATTTGACTATCCAGCCTTTCAGCAACAGTTCCTGTATGTACTCCTTTACTTCTTGGAACAATGGCTTTGGGATAGATGAGTAAGTCCTCTGCACAGGTATGTCGTCTGTGAGATTGATGGTCATCTGAAGGTTCTTGATGCACCCGATGTCGTTGTCGTCACGTGCAAAAGCTCCGGCTTCTTCATCAAGCATTTTGCTAACTTTTGCCCTCTGCTCCTCATCCAGGTGACCAAGATCGATGGGAGGTTGCCATGGAGACGGGCTGCTCTCAGCAGGTGCTGAGCTCACACTGTTGACGGTTGTTGTGGGTTTGGGTGTTTCAGATTGGTCTGTTGTGATCACCTTTTCAACATGGTGGATGCTGCCCAGGGCCATCTTTCTTGGCAGGGTGACTGCATGTTTTGTGTTGTTCCCCACGGGTACAGATACATATGGTCTCCTTGGATCTTGCACCTCTAGCAGACCTTCACTGACATCCAGCTCTGTCAGTTGTACATTGGTGTCATCAGGCTCCAAGAGGAAGACAGAGTCACGCAGTTCCATGTTGGAGGGAACTTGACACTGGCTACTTGCCCTGCTGGAATGACTGTGCCTTGTTTTCCTGTCTGTAGGCGCCCACACAGCACAGAAGGTTGATTGGTCTGAATGAAGTTCACGAGCAGCTCAGCGTTCTCTGCTGGTATCAACATGGAGTTACAGAGCAGAGCAGTGAGGGTTGGTATCAGCTTTTCAGGTTGATTCTGTATCATTACCTCCAGTACGTTGAACCCCAGTAATGGCTGTTCGAGGGTCAAACTGCTTACAAGAAAGGGCACAGTGATTGACAGAGTCGGATTCTCATTCCCCATCAAATTGACTGTCAGAGCAATCCAACCATCGAATGGAAGGATGTCACCGTTTACTGCATAAACTTGTAATTCTTCATCTTCATTCATGATCTCGGTAAGGGGTCTGATTGTGACATGAGGTAAGTACTTGTTCTTCCAATCTCTGCTGACTATGCTCACTTGAGCTCCTGTGTCTAACAGAGCACTGACTACCAAACCATTTAGGTTACACTGGGTGAGAGGCCTTTTGCCTATGAGCTTGGATAGCCGTTCACTCTTGGTGCCAGGTAGGTCATGGGTAAGTGTCTCAGTTGTCTTACGTGGTTGTTTCTGTCTCTGATTTTCTGTTACTTTACCTTCTGTTTGCGTGTTAACTTTAGTCTCTCTTTCTTTTTCAGACGGACCAGAAGGATTTGTGTTTGGTTGGGACTGTAGTTGGGACCCGGTCACTGTTTGTCCCCCGACAGGGACCGGTTGAAGTTTCCCTTACGTGATGGTCTCTTTAGACAGCCCGCTAATCTGTGGTCTTCTGAACCGCAGCAGAAACAGTGTTTACAGTCTGTACGGTTGTCTTTGACACAGTTGGCGCAACCAAATAGTCTGTCTCTCCTGTTCTGTCTGGTTTGTTCTGGCTTTTGTGTCGGGGTTGACCGTTGTTGTTGCATGAGCTCAACAAGGGTGGTAAGCTTCTCCACCTTCTCGGTCAAGTTCTTGATCATGTCTTCTTTTTTTTCTGAGCACTGTTTCTTCCTTGAGCTTTCCTCTTTCTCAGTTGAACATTGTGCAGCACTAACCTCCTCCACCTGAGCACTGTGCACGATTGTGGGTCTTTGTCTGGTGGCTGGCCCCAACCGTCTCTGTCTCTCACTTTCATCACTCATTATTTTTTGTATCTGTTTCAGAATTGTCTCATCGCTTACTCTGGGGTCGACGAGCAACTGGGGTCGATGAGCTCTCGGCGGACATCGTCATGCTTATGCCCTAACCCTTGACACATGGTGTGGAGAAAGACATCTTGAACTGTACTTCGCATCTGTGTTAGTCTGCTTTGAAGCCAGCAGGATCTTTTGTTTCAGCCCTATGACCCTGTATAGGAACTGCTGTGGCATCTCGCTGTCTTTCTGTTTAGTGCACATGAGCTCCTGGAACAGTTCTGTTACTTTGCTCACCCAGGTGGGTGTGGAGAAAACATTTAATTTCCTCTACAGTTAGACCGTCCTTATTCATCAGCATGTCTTTGAATGTTCCAGGCTTGATCGCTCTGAGCACAGCCCTGACCACCTCTGCATCGGTAAACTGCTCCTTTAAACCCTCATTTATCTGTCTGCATACAGTACTGTAACTCATGTCTGAGCCCTGATCTCCTATCTGACCTCCCTGAATCTTAAATTCTCTGCGATGGAGGTGCAGCTCTCTTAAGGAGACCACTGCGTCATGTGTTGCCGGTGTGGTGGGTTCACTTTGACCTTTGATGCTACTCTGTGGCATAGACTGTACTTGCGCAAGTGACTGAGGTGCAGGATGTGGAGTAAGAGTGGCAATTTTCCTACTAAGCTCCTCATAAGCACTGAGTATTTTCTGTAGCTCTGTTGGATCAGTGGTGTCAGCTGTCGTTGTGTTAAGTGTTGTAGTAACAGTACTAACATTGGTAGCTGAACTATTGCTACTGACCACAGCATTTGATTTCACATTACTTTGACTTACTTTAACACTGTGTGACCCAACATTATCAACATGTACTTGTGGACCAGAAACACAGCTTTGAATGGCAGTATCAACAACATCTTTCAATCCTAGTAAGTGTGCCATGCCTGCATCTTCTAGGTCTAATAAGTGCCTACTGTTAATAAACTTTCTGATGTACTCAAAGCACCCTTCTTCATCTCCTTCCTCGAGCTGAGGCTTTTCCTCTCCTGGCACAGGACTCATCGACTGGGCAATCTGGAACAGTTCATTTGCAGAGAGCGTGAGCAGTCCCTTCTTGATGCTCCACATCAGCTTTTTCCGCTCACCGTCCTCCGCCATGGCTGCTTCCCTATTCCCTGCACTAAGTCACAGTCCAGGTCTTTTACTCAGTTTCAAACCTTGAGGGGTGGTGATTTCAACACAGTACAGTTCTTACTCTTCATCAGGCGTAGCACTTTGTAGAACTAGAGGGTGTTCCTTCATCAGTAGATGGGATCAGGAAACAGTGTGTCGTTTGTTGGTCCTTGGTTCAATATCACTGGATCAGCTTCCATCCACTTGGTGGGAGCGATCCCGGACGAGCCCCCAAAAACTGTTACACGTACCGGGCGTGGTACGCATAGACAGTGATATTTTTAAATATCTGGAAAACACAAAAATGAAGAGTCAGTTAGACTTGACCTGTTTTCACGAAGTCTCTCAAAGTTATCTTTATTTACAATTATCACAATCATTACAATTATCACAAGTATTAAAATTATCACCCCTGCCTGCACTGTCCCTTTAATAGTTACTTGTACTGCTGTACAGATATAACCATAACCAGATATAACCATTGTTTCTAGACATTTATCGCTTGTTCATAGAACACTCAAAATAAAATGGTCACTATCAAAAAAAACAATATCTTCCCCATACACTTTTCATATCTCTATTCACTAGACATTTATATCGTGTTTATAGACACTCAAAATAAATGGTCATTCCTAAACATGTGTCTATATTCTGCAACAGCATCCTCAATGCACTTTACATACTTCCCAGTATCCTCGGACAGGCATCGCATTGATGAATAATTAACTTGCATATTATTCTATGGTTTAAACAATTGAACCCTTCATTAAACTTGAAACTACTGAGCACGACACGACAATATACAAAGCTATCAGCACCGAGTGCTGAATCCTGGTGTCTCTACAACAACGACACATAACGTTAATTGGAGAACAGAATACGTTAATTTTAGCTAGAATAGCAGCAGTGCCAATCTGGGCTAATTTTACATAAGTAACCGAATTGATTTCCAAACGAATATGAGCATATGCCCTTGGTAACATTACCTAATTTCGCGCCAAACAGGAAAACAAGAAATGTTCGCTAACTTTCCAAATTTCACAGGAAACTAACGTAGGGCTAACGTTAACTTTGCTAACATTAACTTTGCTTAGTAACGGTAAAATGAATTCAAATAAGTTATATAGTTAGCTAGCGTTCGGAGCATTCATAACATTACTGGCGAACGTTAGCTAACTTCTCACATCTTAGTTAGCCTACATGAGCCAATTCACACTAAACTAGACAAACTGGACATTCACCAATCTGACAAACGTAAATCAAACTCTATACTGATTTTATAAAACTGAATTACACAATACATGGTGCTTGTGACACTTTACTAACCTGGAAAACAGTCACAAAAATGAAGAGTCAGTTAGACTTGACCTGTTTTCACAAAGTCTCTCAAAGTTATGGAGAGCCCTCGCCAAGTCCAATACCTAGACTCAACCATGTCACAGTTCCATCTGGTGTCGTATAATTGCTATTACAGGCAACTTAGGTAAAATCATTAACCTGAAACAAATAGACAGATTTCACCTGTAAAACAAAACTATTAACTCACAAAAACAACATCACTAATGTGATCACATTTTAGTGGGCATCACAATAACATATTTAAAATGAGTTATTATGGAATTAAGTATTTTATTTTGTGTCTGTAATGTTATAATGGAGTATGTTTTAACTGATGTTTGAATGTGCAAAACAAATGACCTTAATACAGTATCTGCCCTATCCTGCTTTGTCCTATCCATCAACATGCTTCTTAGGACAGTTCAAGTCACGTTTAAGCAAATTAAGTAAATTAATTAACATTGTGTTTGGTTTACTTAAGACAACAAGTTCAACATCCAAAATATGCTGAGGGATTTGGCTCCAAGTTCACCTTTGGCCCCACTGAAACGTCAACACGTTCCAACAAAGAGGTTTGAAGAAGACTGATGATTCAACAGACATTGATAAAAGTCAGGAAACTTACTCTCAGCTTCTAGCTCTGAATAAAAATAAGGCTGTATGGATACTATTTATTTACTACTCATGTTACTTTTCTCTTTAGTCTTTATTTAATTGATTGCACCAAGTAGAGATATATGGTGAATGTATGCAAGAAAACTAAATATCGGCTTGATTGCCCTTGCTTGACACAATCGAAACCAGTGGAATGGCCACAACAATTTCAAGCCCTGGCCTTCTGGCACTCCAGGCAGGCTCAATCAGCACTTAATGTATTTGAAAGGCAAATAGTATTTGACCCAGGTCTGGAAAGTATGAATGTCTCATCTGAAGTTTCATTATAATCATCCTGTTCGCCCAGGCCACAGACATCAGCTTCTCCTATGCCACAGATGTTCAGACTTAGAGAGTTATCTGATGAAGTCTTTACTGAAATGGTAGCTTTCAAACTACAATATCTAAACCAGTATCCTTGAATCCAGCGTGTACAGTGACTGTCTTGGTGTCTTCAGACGTTTTCTGTGTTCATTCTATTTTATTTCTCAGTTGGAACTTATTTGCTAAAAGCATGCTTGAATTGATTCTACAAGAAATGGTTCATTATTGGACATTAACCAAACATTGTTTTAATAGAATAATGTGGTAATACACAAACACAACTTCTGAAATCACTGCTTTGAAGTTACGTTTTACACCACGATAACAAGTGCTACATTTCACACTTGCGAAAAGCTTCAGTAAATATTTTTTTAAATCATTTTTTGTGTTTGAAAACTGTAGAGAAAATAATGGAATTGCTTACCCAATAAAAAAAGGAGTTAATGTATGGGGGCAAATTATTACCATTATTTTTATTCTTTGTGTGTTCACAAGTTGAAATATATCCAGGAACACAGGTCTTCTGTGACAAACTGGCATGGGCTGCAGCTGGGAACGCGACTTTGATGTCTGTCTTTATACAGACACTGCTCATGTCTGTCTTTCCTGTGGATGTCCTTCTGAACAGCAATTTGTGAGGACAAACCTGAGAGGGAAGACAGAACAGGGAGCCTCTGGATGCCAAGAAAGTCGATGCAATTTACAGTAAGTTTAGGTGTGTGTGCGCGATGCGGTGTGTGTGCGGGATGGTTCACTCAAATGACACGATTCTGTAAAGGTTGTTAGTATTCTATGGTTCCTGTTAATTTGCAGTAGTTATTATTAGCTAAATAACGATATTACAGGTTCCTGCACTGCATAGGCATTACGCATGAATTGCCACCCTGAAAATAATTTGAAGTCATCGGTTTGCACTCATCGGTTTGTAAACATATGTATTTTAAATTTAATATGCTACAGTAAGCTAATTTAATTAAATGAACACTGTAAATGATGAAAATTCTTAACCAAAAATAGATTATGTAATGAAACGGAACAGGATGCGAGTATGACTAAATAATAATTATAAAAGTACAGCTACATTACTTGATAACATTTCTGGACTGTAGCCTATTGAATGGAAGCATTAGATTTGTTTGTGAATGCCATAAGCCAGGAGATAATGGGGAAATGACCTGATTACTGAATATCACCACAAGGGGGATGTAGACCACGATTGAACCTAATTGAACCTAGGACCTAATTTGTTCCAGCAGCTCAAATGTATATGGAAACTAAAAGTATTGTTACAATGTTTTAAATTGACCCACTAGCACTGTTTTCCTTCATTTGTTTTATTGTAGCAGCTACACTGAAAAAATGGCCCAATGCTACAACCTCTCAAATGGGATCAACTCAATGAGCTCCGCCACAAGAAAAGGCAGCAAGACAAACAAAAGGATGGAACCTACTGCTTTTTGACAATTAAGGCTAGGTTTGCCCTTCCGATGGCTCTGAAGAACTTTTTGCCTGACCCATGCAGGCCCCCTGTCTAGAATAGAGAATGCCCCCTATGTGAGTGGGTGAGTTATTCCCATTGTTGGACTGCATGCAGTACCAGTTGTGACCAGCAGTTGTCTACTTCAACTAGGCTTTCCTGGTCTTGTTAAAAAGGGTTATTAATGATGGACATTTATCCAAGTACAGTAAGCGTTTTAACAGCGTGTTCAATGTTAAAGGGATAGCTCACCCTTTTACACTTACTGACTTGAAACCAAAACATTTATTTTCTTGTTTCCTTTTGGTTTAAAGAGAATGTCTGCTGTGTAAGTAGCATGATTGAATGACTGAAAATGGCTATGTATGCTGAAAAATAAACATTATGTTTTAACATATACAAATTGTACAGATTTATATGTTTGCTGTATATGAAAGGGGCCATAATCAAGTAAGAATTAATATACGTTTTCTTTATGTTTTAATGCAGTGAGACAATAATCGCATGTTTACTGTCTCATTCATTTCTAATATGTTAACATACATTAAAAAGCCAAAAATCATATAAGAACAATATATGATTCTTACACATTTCATGCAGTGAGGCACACAACAATCATGTACGTTTACTATATTAATCATACATACATACATACAATTATGTTAAATTTACATTCATTTCTAATATGTTGACATGCATAAATACTATATTTCTACATGCATAAATCATACAATTTTCATATCCATTTTTTATAAGTCACTGTATATGAAAGGGGCCATAATCAAGTAAGAATTCATATATGTTTTCTTTATGTTTTAATGCAGTGAGACACAATAATTTCGATAAGAACATACAAAAAAAACCTTTTTTTTAATATAACACGCGGGGGTCAGTATTACCAATATCCTCCGAGGGCACTTCTTCTTGGGCGTTTGCCCGTGTTTGGAATGGTCAGCCACTGTGAATTGTGAAGCTATGGATTAACATAATTGGTTAAAGACAGAATGTCAACGATACTTTTAAAGTAAGCAAGACTGTGGTAAAGAATTGTATAAAAAGTAATCTCTTAGAATAATACCAAAAAATAAGACAAATACTACAAAATAAGATGTAAAAGAAACAAGCCTAAAAAACAGTCTGCTGCAAAGCACACAATCCACAGAAAAACACACAGCTGCCCAAAATCTACATAGAAAATACATTCACACAAGACAAAAAATGAAATTCAATGCCCAAGTTCTGGTTTCTAACTTTCTAATGAAATAAAACACGTAACACGGAACACAACTTCGGACATCAAATGCCTGCTTATCCTCGTGGCGACTGAATCTAACTGGAGCGAATAAGCAAATTGATGTGAAACGTACCATTGTGATAAACCGGAAATAAGTATTCAATAAGGATATGCTGGTTCAACAAACTTGTCAATTTAAATTCAGCGGTAGTCCTGTTAATTTGAACAATAAATGAATTTTATAAAAACCTAATTTGATAGCCCATTACATGTCGTTCTAGTCGTTCTCGCCTACTATGCTACTTCATCGAAATGGGAGTCCTCACCAACGTCTTGAAGCAGTAGGCCTAGCTATAAAATTATCTAATGTCGGCCTATGTAGGACTGGGTTGCACCAGCTGTACTTCAGTTCAAACGTAGGCTAGATAGCTATAACTTTAAATCCTTGATTAATGCATTACTAGTATACTAACATAAAAGCGATGACAACCGAAATCAGCTAACAGCGTAACTAGCTAACAGTCATATAGCCTAACGTTACACCTACACTCAGCGGGTTTAATCACACAGTCAATCACGAACTGTAAAACATATTTCCTGCACACAGCATCATTTTTCTGTAACACTTCGGCATTTTGCAACTCAATAATCACGTAGAGGTTTCATTTATGGATAAGATATTTCAATAGCGATCTACCCAGCAAACTAGCTAAGATGCCAAGTAGAAGTTTTCATCGTTGATTATCCACACGTCTTCGGAATGACTTTACGTCCAAAGGGTTACGATATAACCAGTTAGCTAGGATATACAAGTAATCATGTCGCACAACGTTTATTGGCTGATTTTGTTGTAAAGTATCTCGTAGCTCGGTAGTTTGGACTTTACACATGGTAAATCCTTGGGATTTTTCCAGCTCACTGGTTAGTTATATCACTTAATGCGTTATATGATTGAACGCATTAAAAGTAAACTTACCGGTGACAAAGTGATACGAACTCGTATATATTCAATTTGTTCTGGTGTAACATTTTGCCTACTTAAATAGCAAATCCAATTTGAAAGAACGACTTGTCTCACTCTGGATCTGGAAAAAATACATTGAGTTATATGGCAAGGTTATCCCTCCACGAGTCATGGTCGCGTGGTTTGTGATGTGTTTTAAGAACGATCTATATGCCTTTGGGCACGCATTATTTCGTAAAATGTGTTAATGTATCGCTAAGCTCCTCGTACTGTGGAATCATATTTGGAATCCACATACCCTCTAAACTGCATAGCCTACTCTACTTCCATCCATGTGGAATTTCTAATTTACCTGCTAGTTTAATACCTGAACTGTCTCAATTTATGAGGATGGGCGACCCCCTACAGCTCATCCAGAGATTTTTTTATTCTTCTCGCCACTGTTTGAGGGAGTTGTTTACCTCATATGCTATGTGGGGCTTAGGGCTGATATTTCATATTTTTTCTTCCCTTCTGTTACTACGCAGAGCGTCTTTGGGACAGTCTGTTGTGAAAAGCGCTATACAAATACAATTGACTATTGAGTTAGTGATGTTCTATCAATAAATTCATACGTATGGATTAAAATGTATGTCTTAACTAATTGATCAAGGCTAGAGACAGTCAACCATACAGAATTGTATTGTAATTGACTGCGATACAGAAGACGAATTTGAAAACATACACAACGATAGACACAGGTTGAAGTGCTGTGGCGCTTCACAGATGAGATCAATTTTCTTCTGTGGCGTCACAAGGGGGTGCCACATAAAATGGCAAAACTATATGTTCATGCTCATTATTAGTTTTCAGAGACTAGAGAATGCACGATGTTTGTAAGTAATGAGAATGTATTATTTAACGTTAATCATACAAAGTATTGTAAATAAGAAGGTAGTGGAAGAAAATAAACATGTTACTTTCCAAAGAGTTATTGCTTAACTGTATACATCTTAATTGGATAGGATAGCCTGTACATTATCTTCACTATTCTTTCACTCTTGTGTTTCTTGTCCAGTCGAAGCACAACAAATTGGAGCCACTGATGGTCTGTGGCCATTCCCCTACGGAAGTATGTACTGCAGTTTTCGTAAAACCAAATCTAATAGTCTCTACTCACACGCGTTTTTAGTATGTAGTATATGAGGCCAGAGATTCAAATGTTTCAGCACACATTGGCACGTGCAGATGGTAATATGTTGTACCATGAATAAAAAATGACACCAGTGTTTACTGGTAATTAAACTAAATTGATTAGAGCATGCTAACAAGTGTCAGTATTTCAAAAAATAATATTTGGGGCTTTTTCAAATAGGAATGCAAATATGCACTTATTTCAGGTTCAATCACTTTAGCACAATACTTTTTAATGGGCTTGTGACTGTTCCGTGGTTCGTACGGAAGCGATTGTTTGCTGAACAAAATGCAAATGCTCTGGAAGCACGAGGCCCCGAATGAACTCCACTGTACCTTGAATTCGATAATGTCTCATGGGAAGGGTTTAGGATGAGGGACCACAAAATAGACTGTGAAGTTTTCACTGAATAGTATTAACAGAGCTGTGAAGTCAGGGTGCCAATGGAGTATATGGTCAGGTCCAATCCTCTTGATGTTGTAGAGAAATAATCTGCAGCACCACGATGTTGCTGTGAAGTTCTCACTGTGATGTACCCACTGAAATAGTTAACATTTTATGGTTTTACCATAACTAAAGATGCAAACTCACGGTGAACTATAACTACTTAATCTGGCTCTATCTGATAGACATACATATCTTACCAGTTGTGTCTGCTTTTTTTTGCCAACGGTGTTTAATATTGGATAATATAATCCACTATGGGTATTAACTGCACCACTGCTAAATTCTAACTGGTGTCCCATTTTGTTTTACCTTAAAGAAGCAAAAATGGACAAAGGCAACAAATAGAGTCCTGGAAAAGGAGAAGGAGGAGAGAAGGCGAGCGGAGGAACAGAAGATGAGGAAGGAACAGAAAAGGAAGATTGCTGAAAGAGGCAGGCAGGAAGAGGAAAAAAGACACAAGAAGGAACTGGAAGTGGCGGCAAAGGAGGGAGAGAGAATGAAGATGGAGGAGCAGAGAAAAAGAGAAAAGCAGAGGAAACAAGTGCAGGAGATGGAAAGAAAAGAGCAAGCTGAAGAACAGAGGAGGACAGAACTGGAAAGGATCGTTCAGAAGCGGGCAGAGAGAGAGAAGGAAGCCCAGGATAAAAAGAAAGAAAATGAGCAGTTGAAGAGAGAAATGCAGGAGAAGATATTCCTGGAAAAGATGAGGAAGAAGAAGGAGAAGAACGGGAGGAAGCGAGTGGAGGGAGACATGAGGAGAGAACTGTTGGAGAGGAAAATGTTTGCGAAGCTCAGGAAGGAGCAACAACTGACGGAGAAAATTAGATCCAAGGAGCAGGGGAAGAAAAGTAGGGAGAATGAACTCCGAGAGAAGAGGAAGGAGTTGAAAACAATGGTGGAGACGATAGGACAGCTGGAGGCGCAGAGATTGAGGGAAAGGCAGGAGAAAAGGGAGAAGGATAGGATAGAAAAAGAGGAAATGGAGAAGAAGATGCTTCTGGAAGAAGCCAAACGGAGGGAGAGGGAACAGAAGCAAATAAGATTAGAGCAATGGAAAGGGAGAGAGCAGGCGAAAGAAAACCTGGAGAGGGAGAAGAAAATGAAAGAGAAAGTGGAGAAGATGAAGAGAGAGGAGGAAAGGAAAACTCAGGAGAAGGAGAGAAAAGCTAAAGAAAAGGAAGATAAGATAAGAGAGAAGAAAAAAAGTGAAAGAAGGAGGGTGATGGAGGAGAAGAAGAAAAAGAAGGAAGAGGAGGAGAGGGAGAGAAGAGAGGGAGAGAGAAAAGACCGCCATGAAAAGAAAAGAATAGAGGACATGAAAAAGCAGGCAGTGGAGGATTCAAAACTAGAGAAGGAGAGAAATTGGAGAGCACAGGAGAGGAAAGCCCACGGTAAGAGGACGGAGGTAATGGCGGACAGGAAAAACAAAGACAAGGAGGACTCAACAAATTGTGAAATGGGGGATGCAGGAAAGATAGAAAGGGCCCAGAAAATGAAAGAAAATAGAAGATTAAAATCTGAGACGGCAGACGGAGAGAAGGAGAGAAAAGCAAAAGCGAAAATAGCAGTAGAAAAGGTTTATGGGAAAAACAAAATGGAGGGAAAGGAAAAAACAGGAAGATTAGAGGAACGGAAAAGGAGAGAAAAAGATGAAGGAAACCTGGAGAGGGAGAGGAAAATAAAAGAGAAAAGGGAGAAGATGTAGAGAGAGGAGAGGAAGGAGAAGGGGAGGAGGAGAAAAGGCAAGCGGAGGAATACAAGATGAGGAAGGAACAGAAAAGGAAGATCGCTGAGAGAGGCAGGCAAGTGGAAGAGGAAAAAAGCCACGAAGGAACTGGAAGGAAGTGGAAATGGCGGCAAAGGAGGGAGAGAGAATGAAGATGGAGGAGCAGAGAAAAAGAAAAGCAGAGGAAACAAGTGCAGGAGATGGAAAGAAAATAGCAGGAGAAGAACAGGCAGGTCAAGGAAAAACTGGTTAGAGACAATGAAA
This sequence comes from Conger conger, assembly GCF_963514075.1. Classification (NCBI taxonomy): domain Eukaryota; kingdom Metazoa; phylum Chordata; class Actinopteri; order Anguilliformes; family Congridae; genus Conger; species Conger conger. The sequence goes on from NC_083773.1 coordinate 35,595,351, forward strand.
GGAGGGCTGAGGAAATGGAGAGAAGACAAATGGAGGCCAGAAAGCAGATAAAGAGGGAACAGGAAAAGAAGAAAGGCCTCGAGAGGGACAGGAAAGAAAAGGAGAGGGCAGAGGAGAAATGGCAAGCTGAGAATGAGCGGAGGAAAAGGGAGGATAAGCAGAAGAGAAAACGAAGGGACAGAAATACAGGAGATTGAGAGTGATGGAAAAGATAGAAAGGATGAAGCAAGAGGAAGAACAGTGGAGGAGAGAACTGGATGATTCAGAAGTGGGCAGAGAGAAAAAAGAGGGAGAGAAAAATGAAAAAGAATGAGATGGAGAGAGGAGGAAAAGAAAGTGAGAAAGTAAAGGAAAATTCAGGAGAAGGAGAGAAAAATTAAAGGGAAGATAAGAGAGGACAAGAAAATGTCTTACAGAAAAAATCTAATCCAAAAAAGTATCAATAGTGTATTCCGATTTAAAAAAAAACTGTTTAAAAACAATTTGAATAAAAAAACAATTGATAAAAAAAAATCTATTAAAAAATAATTAAAATCAATGTACTCTTCTTTCTCCTCGTTTTTTGATTAGTTATATAGGTTTCCTTTATCTTTTTTATTGTTTTATTCTTTTCTATTAGTTATTTTTAGTTCAATGAAAACTCATTTATGAAAATAATATTTTCATTTATAAATGAAGAAAAAATAACTTTAAATCCAAAATAAGCTAACTACGTAACTAGCTAACAGTCATATAGCCTCACGTTAAATCTACACTCAGCGGGTTTAATCAGTCACTCACTAACAGTAAAACATATTTTCTGCACACAGCATCATTTTTCGGTGGCATTTCATGGCATTTTGCAAGTCAATAATCAAGTAGAGGTTTCATTTATGGATAAGATTTTTCAATAGCGATCTACCCAGCAAACTAGCTAAGATGCCAAGTGGAAGTTTTCATCGTTGATTATGCACTCGTCTTCGTGATGACTTTTGTTGGATACAAATCTGTAACACAATAACAGCTCTGCACAAGTGAGAGTTTAACAGCTTTATACAATATACATATCGGGTCCAGCGCTTGCAAAGAGGAGAACAATGCCTCATACTTTGTTACAGCTTATATACACATTCAGTTGCTGGGGAGAGTGGGGCAGTCCCTGTCTCCCTCCAGTCAGCAGCCAGCACATGCACCAAGAGAAACAATTCTAAGCTCTGGGGTCAATCCAGTGTGGCCCCCTCCTTCATGGTTAGGTGTTCTCCTGTTTTTCTGCAAGCTTGTGATGATATTTGAAACAAATGTTTCTGCTTCTCTTATCTTACTGGTATGCATGCCCTATGACACATATTTGCTTGCGTTGCTACAGTTCAGAGGACATTTCCACTGGTAGACAGCTTCTCTCTGCACATTAGTAGAAATGGGCACATATTAATGCTTTGCACAAATGACACAGTTAATGCCATATGAGTTATATTTCAGTTATATTTAAACTTTCCCACATTTCCCTCCTTTTTATCATTACAACGCTCCTAATGATTAATCTACACTATTAAAATTTTCCACCCATCTGCCTCTCCCTTTCAGGTTTTCAACAGAGGGTTAATTTTTATAGTGGACTCTACTCTTCACATCATCAAATTGATCATCATACTCCGGTTCTCTATTGGACTGTTCGAGTCTGAGGTACAGACTGGCCGTTGTTCTCTTCATTGCAGCATTGGGAGGACGCAGCATCCACAGCACCCGAGGAGCAGCAGAAACAGTCCGACAATCGTCAGTCCGGTGATCAGGATGCCAGTCCAGCCGGAGAACCACCTTCCCAGGCCTCCTAGCAAATCAGTGGTCCCTGCTCCTTCCTGCATCTTTTCAGACATCTTCATCCGAGTCAGAACCGCGTCTAGTCCCTCTCCATCCCCCATAGTGCTGCGAAGACAGTACAACACTGCTCCCCCAACATTAAACAGACTCCGCCTTCTTTTGCGGTTATCATGTCCAATGCTGCTCTATTTTGTCTGGTGGTTATAGTGTTCCTAATCAATCCTAATGCAGTCGTGGTTAAGTTTGCCTCATACATTTGCATATAATATATCAAATTTATCCAACCTGCATGGTTACCCATTTCACACCAGGGGCAGAATACCGAGAGAACACGATATCCTACAAGGTTAAGCGCTTTGTACTGGTCAGGTACCCTGTGGGGAGTGCTTATTCCATCAAACCAATTTCCATCTAATTCTGGTGGCAGGAGTACCTCTATTTTCTGCCTTTTTGGGTGCTCTTTTGGTCTTGTGGTCATTTGGAATGGCCTTGCTAACATTACTCTAGCACAGGTTCCCGTCCAATTGGGGAGCTTAGCTTGGTGCCTCCGCACATCCACCACAAGTCAACCATTGCTGTACCTTGGTCAAACATTAGTACAGTATTTAGGCAGAAGACAGTATTACATTGGTCTCCTGGATTGAGGGGCTCTCGCCCTCCATTTACTTTAATGGTCCTGGCGCATGCCGGGAAGTTGCCCACTTCCTGATTACTATTATTAGATCTATTCCTTGACAGACACTCAGTATCGGGTTCCTCAGTATCGGGCATGAACCTCCATTCAAAATGGGAACAGTTTGCAGCCATATGAGAGCTAGTCAGATTGTACAATCCTGTTGACAGCATTGTTAGTCATTCGGCTTCACACTGCGGTCTCGTCTAGTTTGCACAGTGTTCTGGTGGCAAACAGGAGGTGGCGTTTGCTTTCCCATTAACACACCACGATATGCTGCTTGTGCAGTTTTTCTCAGGACATTTAATGTTACACAGCCCCGCCACTGCACACGTTGGGCACTTGCAGTTTAACCTCTCCTGTTCTTTATCCCACGCCTTCATTTCTGGCCCTGTGTGGAAGGCCTCACACTTACTCCACGTATGAGGCTGTGGAACTATAGGCAAAGGCTTTATCGCAAATTGAGGCCCACTACACACCAGGCAGTCACCTGTGGGATGGTGAGGCAGTGTTGTTTTGTTAACCCACCAGTACCAATTGCTGCTCGCAGCCACTCTTTTATGATAATCAGTTACCTGTTTTGGAATGGGCTTGCCTATTATCAGCACTATCCCCCCAGCCAGCCCTGCAGCTGCTATTCTCTTAAAGGTTGATAATTTCATTTTAGCTAATGGGCAGCGACTAATCCCAAGAACTGTTGTCATTTTCTTCACCGGGTTTGAGACGGATGATACCTGTTGTATTCACCCCCCTTTGTAACCGGTCTTCAGTTCTTAGGTGTCTGCTTGTCCCTCTGTTACTGCCGTGTTTACCTTTTTACAGTGAGTGAGGTGCACCCAGGAAGATCTTTCAGCAATTCTTACTGCTATGGGTGTGGTCAACAGCACCTGATATGGTCCTTTCCACCAGGGCGCGCCAAGGTTTTCCTCAATGTCTTTTACCACCACCCAGTCTCACCACTGGATCGTCTTTTGGTTCTACTGGCTTCTGTCGGGGTTAAGACACAACTGATAACAGTTTTTTTGTTCCAACATTGCCCTCATGTGATCTACCAGGGTCTAGTCATCTGCTGGTTTCATTATCTTTCCAAATATGGCCATAATATATGGTTTCCAATGTACTATCTCAAATGGGGAGAGACCTCTGTCCTTTCAGAATTCTCTTGCTTAACGCTACCAGGGGGAGACAGTGAGTCCAATTATTTCTCGTCTCTTGTATCATTTTGCGCCATTTCCCTTTGATAGTGCCATCCGTTCTTTCCACCATTCCTGCTGACTGAGGGTGATAGGCACAGTGGTTTTTGAGTTCTATGTCCAATTGGTTACCAATATGTGCAATGACCATGTTTACAAATTCTGGTCCATTGTCACTGAATAATCTTTGCGGCACTCCGTGCCTTGGAATGATTTCCCTGCACAATGCTTTTGCCATCGTTATAGCATCTGCGTGTGCTGGAGGGAAAATTTCCACCCATCCTGAATATGGGCAAATCATCGCCAAGCAATATTTCTGGCCTTCGCTTGGTGTAGGGGAGATTAAATCCATCATCCAAAACTGGAACAGATATTCAGCTCCTAGGATCTTTCCCAGTTTTGGTTTACACATCCCCTGTGGGTTGTTTTTGATGCAAATCAAACACTTTTTACAAACATTTTGTGAGTAAGTTGTATATCCCATTGCTGAAAACACTTGTCTGACTTGGTCTACCATCCCTCCTTTTAAGACATGGGTCTTCCCATGACTCAATTCAGAAACCAAGTCAAATACATGTCTTGGAAGTACTGGCTTACCCTCTGAGCCCTCCCAGAGTCCAGTATCTTTATTCAATTTACAGTTAAGAATCTATCCCAGAATCTTTTTTTTCTGGTTCTAGTGTTTGTTTTTGCATATCCTGTTATTGTTCCAGATCCAAATCAATGTGTTGTTCTGTTCTATGTGGCACAACAGAGATTGTGTGTGACGCAGCTTTTTTTGCTGCTTCATCAGTCTTTTGCCCAGCATTACCCCCAAATGTTTGAGTCAAGACCAAGGTCATGCATCCATTTCTGCTGAAATGGTTTACTTCCGTCTGGGTTTGCCAGCACTGCCGAGCCAACTAACAGTCGCTTTACTTTCGTAAAGGCTTCTTGTGTCCGCCTCAGGTGTCCATCGGACATTCTCCTGGGCTGTCATAGGCCTGGTGTATATGAGGTCAGTCAGTGGTTGGGTCAGTTCCACATAGTTACAGATCCATGCTCTGCAGTAATTTACCATTCCTAAAAATGACATCACTTGCTGTTTGGTTTGTAGTTTTGGTGCATTTAGGATGGCCATTTTTCTACCATCCTCCAGGCATTTACCGTTCTGGGAAATTAGATGGCCCAAATATTTTACCTCCGGTTTCCACAATTGCAGTTTGCCCTTGCTGAACTTGTGTTCTTGCTCTGCGAGGAAGTTTAGACACGCCAAAGTATCCTTTTTGCAGGTCTCCTTATCAGAGGGACAAATCAGAATGTAATCAACATACAACATCATTTGACTGCCCCCCTGCAGTTCGAATTTTGCCATATTTGCCGCCATCTCTTGTGAGAAAATGGTGGGCGATTCACAGAAATCTTGCGGGCACCGAGTGTAAGTCCATCTTTTTCCCTCGAATGCAAACCAAAACTGGAATTCTTTTGCAACCGGTATTGAGAAGAATGCATTTGCCAGGTCAATCACCGAGAAGAACCCTGATTCTGGTCACAGGTCATTCAGCAGAGTATGTGGATCTGGAACTATGGGAGCTCTTGGACTGATCGCCTTGTTTACAGCTTGCAGGTCTTGCACCATCCTCCTGTTCCTCACTGACACACCCTCCCGTATGCCCACCCCCATCCATTTTCTTGTTCCGCTTTCCCTCACGGATTTGTCTCTCAAAGTGGATGGCGTGAGTGTTTGCAGGGGCTAAGCCGCCTGTTGCCCATGTTATCAGATGTTGTTTCACCAGCCTTGTTATCTCTAGTTTCATGCCAATTGGCTACTCGAGAGTAGTCGGCATGCGCTGCATAGACCTGTCTGAGCCTGTCCTGCAGTCCCCTTATCGGGCTCTAGTAGGGTCTGCAGCTGGTCCAGGAGGATCTTGATAAGGGACAACTTGGTTTTGGTGAGTGGGTTCCAGGCGCCCTGCACCTGACACCACTCAATGCCCAACATCACTCTCATACATGATTCCAATTCCACCAGATTTGGTCTGTAACTTTGTATCAATTGTCTGATACAATCTTCTGGTCCTTCTGTAGGGTGTCCATCACCTTTTTATATCTTGCTGGGTCCATGGTCTGTAGACACACTGAGTTCCCCCTTGCCCTTCTCCCGAGGGCATTTGTATCATGGGGTACTGATCAACAGTGTAATTGTCTTTAGTCCATGCATGGACTGTCAGTCGGACAGTTATCAGAATTTAATGATTTGCCGGGTGGCGCCAGGTTATGTTCCATGCAAATCTGCAATACAATAAAAGCTCTGCACAAGTGAGAGTTTAACAGCTTCATACAATACAGAAGACGAATTTGAAAACATACACAACGATAGACACAGGTTGAAGTGCTGTGGCACTTCACAGATTAGATCAATTTTCACAAGGGGTTGCCACATAAAAGGGCAAAACTATATGTTCATGCTCATTATTCATTTTCAGAGATTACAGAATGCACGATGTTCGTAAGTAATGAGAATGTATTTTTTATTTAAACATTTTAACGTTAACCATACAAAATATTGTAAAAAAGAAGGTAGTGGAATAAAGTAAACATGTTAAGAGTTATGTAAGAGTTATTATTGCTTAACTGGGTACATCTTAATTGGATATTTTAGCCTGTACATTATCTTATCTAATATCTATATATCTATACTATGCTTTCACTCTTGGGTTTCTAGTCACAACAAAGCACAACAAATTGGAGCCACTGATGGTCTGTGGCCATTCCCCTGTGGAAGTACATTACATTACATTACATTATTGGCATTTGGCAGACGCTCTTATCCAGAGCGACGTACAACAAAGTGCATATCCATAACCAGGGATAAGTTTGCTGAAAGACCCTAGAGGGAAGTACAATTTGAACTGCTACCTGTACAACAAAAATAAGGACGAGGGCCAATTTTATTTTTATTTATTCATTTTTATTTTTATTTTTTTTAAACAAGAAACAAACAGAGCAAAAGTGACCAAAGTTAACTATCAAAACACTGCTTACCTAGCCAACTAAAAAATACCGATACACAAAGCAAGTCACAGAGACAACAATTAAGGTTCACAGGGAGGTAGGGAGGGGTTCGGGAGAGGTGCTGCTTGAAGAGGTGTGGATTCAGCTTGCGTTTGAAGGTGGGGAGAGATTCTACAGTTCTGACCTCAACGGGGAGTTCATTCCACCACCGTGGAGCCAGAACAGACAGCAGTCGTGAGCGTGAGGTGGAGGTTCGGAGAGGGGGAGGTGCCAAGCGGCCTGTGGAGGCTGAACGAAGAGGTCTGGCAGGGGTGTAGGGTCTGATGATTTTTTGCAGATAAGCTGGGGAAGACCCTTTAACTGCTTGGAAGGCTAGCACCAATGTTTTGAATTTGATGCGAGCCATGACAGGCAGCCAGTGGAGGGTAGTAAGCAGGGGGGTGACGTGCGAGTATTTGGGAAGGTTGAAGACCAGACAAGCTGCTGCATTCTGGATAAGTTGGAGGGGTCTGATGGCGGATGCTGGGAGGCCAGCCAAGAGGGAATTGCAGTAGTCCAGGCGGGACAGAACCATCGCTTGGACCAGGAGCTGGGTCGAGTAGGGGGTGAGAAAGGGGCGGATTCTCCGTATGTTGTATAGGAAGAACCTGCAAGACCGGGTCACCGCAGCAATGTTCTCGGAAAGGGACAGTCTGCTGTCCATCACCACGCCGAGGTTCCTTGCACTGGGTGACGGCGTGAGTGTGGTATCCCCGAGGGAAATGGAGAGATCCAGATGGGGAGAGGTATTAGTAGGGATGAATATCATTTCAGTCTTGCCTGGGTTGAGCTTTAGATGGTGGTTGTCCATCCAGCTCTGGATGTCCCTCAGGCAAGCAGAGATACGGGCTGAAACCTGCGTATCAGACGGCGGGAACGAGACGAAGAGTTGGGTATCGTCCGCGTAGCAGCGTGATAGGATAGCCCATGTGCAGTGATCACAGGACCAAGGGAGCGAGTGTAAAGAGAAAAAAAGAAGCGGGCCTAGGACTGAGCCCTGGGGAACTCCTGTGGTGAGGGGCCGAGGTGTCGATACCGAACCAGCCCAGGCAACCTGGAAGGAGCGAGCAGAGAGGTAGGACTCAATCCAGTCCAGGGCTGTGCCACAGATGCCCGTTGCTGACAGGGCAGACAGGAGGATGGAGTGATCCACAGTGTCGAAGGCAGCAGAGAGATCTAGAAGAATGAGGACAGAGGAGAGGGGGCTGCTCGTGCGGCATGGAGCGACTCACTGACGGAGAGGAGCGCAGTCTCTGTTGAGTGGCCCGATCTGAAGCCAGACTGATGGGGGTCTAGCAGGTTGTTGTTAGAAAAGAAAGAAGAAAGTTGAGTAGAAGCGGCTCGTTCGATAGTTTTAGAAAGGAAAGGAAGAAGAGATACCGGGCGGTAGTTCTGGATGATGGAGGGATCCAGAGTAGGCTTTTTTAGCAGCTGAAGTATGTACCACAAGATTCATGAATCCAAATCTAATAGTCTATAATTGTACGGTAGGGGCAGGGTGGAGGGCCAGTAGCGACTTAGGTTCGACCCTTGAAGGCGAACTCACAATAAAGAAAGTGGTATACAACACTAAGACCTTCTCCCGGGACACAGGGAGGAACAGAAACTAACCCGCACTGAAGGGAGTCAGCACTGGCTTTAAATACTCTTGGGGAAGGTAATTCCCCAGGAGTTAATGAGGAATAGGTGGAACTAATGATCCTCAGCCCTCTGGTGGACCCACCGGGTACTACCTCCCACCATGACAGGACCCCCCTACTAAGGAGCAGCCCCAGATGCTCCTTCAGCCCCCTGCCTGTGGAATTCACGGATCAGCTCCGGGTCCAAAATATCCCTTGAGGGGACCCAACAGCGCTCCTCCGGGCCGAAACCCTCCCAATCTATGAGATATTGTCTACCCCTGCCCACGCGGCGCTCGGCCAGGATGCGGCGCACGGTGTAGACCGGACCCCCGTCAACTAGCCTTGGAGGTGGTGGAGGAACCTCCGCAGGGGCTAGTGCGCTTGTCAGCATCGTCTTGAGACGGGAGACGTGGAACGTGGGGTGGATTCTCATAGATCGGGGCAACTGGAGGCACACCGTGACCGGATTAATCCTCCTGATGATTTTAAACGGACCCACGAATCGAGGAGCGAGCTTCCGTGATTCCACCCGTAGGGGCAGATCACGCGTGGACAGCCACACCCGTTGCCCTACTCTGTAGGAAGGCACCGCCTGTCGGCCAGCCTCTTTTGATTGGCTTTAGCCTTCATGAGCGCAACTTGCACCTTCTTCCACACAGACCGACACCGCCGAACAAAGGTCTCGGCAGAAGGTACTTTGCCCCCTCTCTCCGGTTCGGGAAATGGTGGTGGCGGGTACCCAAACTGTGCCTCGAAGGGCGAGAGGCCTGTGGACGCATTTTGTAGCGTGTTGTGAGCATACTCCGCCCACGTGAGCTGCCGACTCCACGAGGTGGGGTTGGCCGCCGCCAGGCACCGGAGCGTCTGGTTGGTGCGTTCTGTTTGTCCGTTGGTCTCTGGGTGAAACCCAGACGAGAGGCTAACTGATGCCCCTAACAGAGAACAGAACGCCCGCCAAAAACTGAGAGGCTAACTGACGCCCCTAACAGAGAACAGAACGCCCGCCAGAACCGAGAGGCGAACTGGGGTCCCCGATCTGACACCACATCCTGCGGGAGACCGTGTATTTTAAACACGTGGTCGATCACCAGGTGCGCGGTTTCTACTGCAGATGGTAATTTTGGCAGTGCCACAAAGTGAGCCGCCTTAGAAAAGCGATCTACCACAACCAGAATAACCGTTTTGCCCTCGGATGGCGGCAGCCCCGTGATGAAATCAAGCGCGATATGGCTCCAAGGGCGTCTAGGGATGGGTAACGGGCGTAATAGCCCTGAGGGAGACTGATGGGATCCCTTGCTGCGAGCACATATCGCGGCCACAAACTCCCGTACGTCCTTCTCCATTCCGGGCCACCAGAATCGTCGGGACAAAAAGTCTTTAGTGCGGTGAGCCCCGGGATGCCCTGTCAGCCGTGAGGCGTGTCCCCACTGTAGCACCTGGGACCGGACCCTAGCGGGCACAAAGAGACAGTGGGGTGGCCCCCCCCCCCCACCCCGGGTCTGGCTCCAGGTGTAATGCTCTCCGCACCGCAGACTCAATCTCCCAACTAACTGGCGCCACGATCTGCGCCCCAGAGATAATGGGTTCGGGAGCGTGTTCCCTGTCGGTCTTATCAAAGACCCGAGAAAGGGCGTCTGGTTTTATATTTTTAGATCCGGGGCGGTATGTCACCGTGAATGAGAACAGTGCAAAGAACAGCGCCCAGCGGGCCTGGCATGAGTTGCGTGTTTTCGCTGTCTGTATGTACTCCAGGTTTTTATGGTCGGTCCATACTGTGAATGGATGTTCTGCCCCCTCCAACCAATGACGCCACTCCTCCAAGGCCAATTTCACTGCGAGTAGCTCCCTATCCCCTACGTCATAGTTCCTCTCGGCCTGTGACAGCGACCGCGAGAAGAACGCACAGGGATGTACTTTGTGGTCCTTGGGAGATCGTTGGGAGAGAATGGCTCCTACCCCTACCTCGGAGGTATCCACCTCCACAATAAACGGCAGGCCCGGGTTCGGAATTATAAGAATGGGTTCAGAGCAGAACCTCTTTTTTAGCTCCCCGAATGCTGCCTCTGCCTGAGGGGTCCACACAAAACGTGCGAGAGCATCTTTCCTAGTGAGCGCGGTGATGGGCGCAACTACGGTGCTAAAATTCCTTATAAAACGCCGATAAAAGTTGGCGAACCCCAGAAATCTCTGCACCTGTTTGACGGATTCCAGAGTGGGCCAGTTCTGAACGGGCTTCATTTTTGCTGGATCCATCTCGGTCTTGCCCGCCGATACAATGAACCCGAGAAAGGAGACGGAATTTGCATGAAACACGCATTTCTCCGCCTTCACAAAAAGGCGTGCTTCTAGAAGACACTAGCTTGACATAGCGAACGTGCTCAGAAATGGTGGCGGAGAAGATCACAATATCATCAAGATAAACGAATACGAACCTCTCCAATATCTCTCTGAGCACATCGTTGACGAGCGCCTGAAATACTGCAGGAGCGTTAGTGAGGCCGAACGGCATAACCAAGTACTCATAATGGCCCGAGTGTGTATTAAAAGCGGTTTTCCACTCGTCCCCCTCCCGGATGCGTACAAGATTGTACGCATTCCGGAGGTCCAACTTAGTAAAAACCGATGCCGTTTGCAGACACTCGAACGCAGAGTTCATCAAGGGCAGGGGATATCTATTCTTTATAGTTATAGCATTCAGCCCTCTGTAGTCAATACATGGCCTTAAGCTACCGTCTCTCTTTTTGACAAAAAAGAACCCTGCTCCTGCCGGTGATGATGAACCCGCTAGCTAGGACGTCACAAATGTACTCCTTCATGGCCTTACTCTCAGGCACAGATAACGAATAGAGGGAACCCCGAGGCGGAACGGTACCCGGATGCAAGTCTATCGCACAATCGTACGACCGGTGTGGGGGTAATGAGGTAGCTCGTTGCTTGCTGAACACCTCAGCTAGCTCGCAATAAACCCTCGGAATGTTGGTTGGCAGTGAAAACTCGATAGCCCCAACCATCTGATCATCGCCTCCACCGCCTGCGGTTTGACCCAGGAGCCCGGTGTCCCCTTCAATGTCATCACTGCCCTCACTCTCATCAATAGGACAATTCCAATCAAAATCAGAGTCCCACTCCAAACTCCCCTCGTGCTCCTCCTGCTCCGACACCCTGACATTAGGACCAAGGGGCTCCCTAGCTTCCTCCTTGTCCATTTCGGACCCTATATCAGTGTCAATGGGAGGCGTCGAGGAAGTGTAACCCTGATACGAGTGAGCAACGCATTGCGGACCCCACTGAGACACCGGCTGGCTCCGGTTACCCCAGTTTATTGATGTTTTACCAGCCAGACGGATACGCTGGAGATTCCACTAGATAAGATAGATATACGCTCCCGGTGGCCACCAAACGGGATGCGCATAATAACCCGCTCGGCCTTGTGGCGGACCACCCCAGACCCCAAGGGGCGACCGTTGAGCGCCGTAATAGGTTGGGGCCGCGGCATAGATCAGACGGGCAGTTGGTGTTGTGCAGCCCACTGACGGTCAATAAAATTATCCACCGCCCCTGAATGAATAAAAGCCTCAGCACCAATGGCGACCCCTCTCCATGCCAGTTCTACGAGCAGAGTAGTGCGAAAGCTAATACCTTTGACCAGTCCCACTAGCAACTTTCGCTCCGCTAGTGGGACTGATCTTTTGCTTTCAAGTGTGGACAATTTTTTACCAGGTGCCCTGGCCGTTTGCAAAAATAACACAACCCTTCTCTTCCGGACCACCTCCTAGGGCGTGCAAGAGAAGTGCTATCCAGCTGCATAGCCTCTTCTCCCTTGTGTGCACCCTGTCTCCCTTCTGCCTCTAAGGTTCTGCCTAAAGGAGGTGAACCCGGCCACATTAACCCGCTTATTTTGCCGGCTCTTTCTCTCTCTCTCTCCCGAACCCGATTATCAATTTGGATCGCTGTGGAAATCAGTGACCCTAAATCCCCTGGTGGTTCTACTGTGGCCAGCGCATCTCTGACAGGGTCGGACAAAGCTCCCGTAAACAGTGTCATTAGGCGTTCGTCAGCCCATCCTGTCTCCCCTGCCAGAGCCTGGAATGCCACGGAGAATTCAGCGACACTCCGGGTCCCCTGCCTCATCCAAGTCAAGCGGGCCGCAGCCTCTTTTGTGACATTGTGATCAAAGACCCTAGTCATCTCTTGTATTAGGAGCTGGGAATCATTCATAAAAGGAGACTGGGTCCTGATCAGAGGTTCTGCCCAGGCGAGCGCAGTCCCGGTTAACAACGGCAGGATAAACGCCACACGGGATTCCTCAGTCGAAAACTGCGAGGGCTGCGCTTTAAAAAAAATCAAACACTGGGAGAGAAACCCCCTACATTTCCCGGTTTCTCCCCCGTACCGCAACGGCAGCTGTAATTTTGGCTCCCTGACCACGGGGGGAATAGGCTGGTAAGTGGGCATAGCAAATTGGGGAGGGGTGGGTGGTTGAGGGTTGTCAGGGGGTGGCATAGGTGTTTGTGCTGCACATCCTGCTGCCAAGATTTCATCCTGCCGCTGGAACACTAAAGTCTGCTGCTCGGTGGTGGCAGCCTGCTGAGCCTGCAGTGCCTGCAGCTGCTGTTCCTGCCTATTTAGAGCAGCCTGCTGGGCGGCTATCACTGCTTCCAGTGAGGAACCTCCTGCTTCCACTACTGACTAGTCGCTGGCCCCTCCGAGATGGCTTTTGTGTTCTGTAGGGTAGGGGCAGGGTGGAGGGCCAGTAGCGACTGAGGTTCAACCATTGAAGGCGAACTCACAATAAAGAAAGTGGTATACAACACTAAGACCTTCTCCCGGGACACAGGGAGGAACAGAAACTAACCCGTAGGCGGTAATTGGAAAGAACAGAAATTAAGCCCAAAAAACGGCTGTAGAAAATAAAAACAACCCTCAGAAAACAGGGCGAATACACAAACCAGATATAGTGCTGGGAAGTGAGCACTGCGAGTAATAATAGTGAATTTCCCAAATAAAAGTACAACCTAGCAAAAACCGCAAGGCACAAAACAAAAAACCCATGAGGCGCAGCTCAGGAAGAAAAACACAAACTAAAATACAATACCGGGGACAACGTCCCTCTACCACCGGCTCACACGAGCCCCAAACAAAAAGGAAGAAATGAAAACCTTTCAGGAATGCGTCGGTGAACAAACACCACAACCGAGCGCCTTCCGTACCTATTTTTTGGTAGTCTCAGAGATTTTTGATAAATAACCAACACCGTACCTGACTCTACCAGAACAGAGTCTACCGGGTGTCTTACCGGCTTTGTGCAAGTGCAAACGTTGAACACAAAAGCACTGAAGGGAGTCAGCACTGGCTTTAAATACTCTTGGGGAAGGTAATTCCCCAGGAGTTAATGAGGAATAGGTGGAACTAATGATTCTCAGCCCTCTGGTGGACCCACCGGGTACTACCTCCCACCATGACAAAAATCATATGTGTTTTTAGTATGGAGTATATTTCAGCACACATTGGCACGCGCAGATTGTAATATGTTGTACCATAACTCGAAAATGACACCAGTGTTAACTGGTAATAAACCTAAATTGATTAGAATATGCTCACAAGTGGCAGCATTTAAATAAATTAAAAAATTCAAATAGAAATGGATATAGTCCTCTTATTTCAGGTTCAATCACTTCAGCGCTCTATACTTTTTAATGGGCTTGTGACTGTTCTGTGGTTCGTACGGAAGCGATCGTTTGCTGAACAAAATGCAAATGCTCTGGAAACATGAGGCCACTAATGAACTCCACTATACCTTGAATTCGCTCATGTCTCATGGGAAGGGTTTAGGACGAGGGACCACGAAATAGACTGTGAAGTTTTCACTGAATAGTATTAACAGAGCTGTGAAGTCAGGGTGCCAATGGAGTATATGGTCAGGTCCAATCCTCTTGATGTTGTCGAGGAATAATCTGCAGCACCACGATGTTGCTGTGAAGTTCTCACTGTGATGTACCCACTGAAATAGTTAACATTTTATGGTTTTACCATAACTAAAGATGCAAACTCACAGTGGACTACAACTACTTAATCTGGCTCTATCTGATAGACATACATATCTTAAGAATGACAGCCTTTAATGGACCAGTTGTGTCTGCTCTTTTTTTGCCAACGGTGTTTAATATTGGATAATATAATCCACAATGGGTATTAACTGCACCACTGCTAAATTATAACTGGTCCCATTTTGTCTTGCCTTAAAGAAGCAAAAATGGACAAAGGCAACACTCAATAGAGTCCTGGAGAAGGAGAAGAAGGAGAAGGTGGAGGAGAGAAGGCGAGCGGAGGAACAGAAGATGAGGAAGGAACAGAAAAGAAAGATTGCTGAAAGAGGCAGGCTAGAAGAAGAGGAAAAAAGACACAAGAAGGAACTGGAAATAGCAGCAAAGGAGGGAGAATGAAGATGGAGGAGCAGAGAAAAAGACAAAAGCAGAAGAAACAAGTGCAGGAGATGAAAAGAAAAGAGCAGGAGGAGAAGAACAGGCAGGTGAAGGAAAACCTGGTGAGAGAAAATGAAAGGAGGACTGATGAAGTGGAGAGAAGACAAATGGAGGCCAGAAAGCAGATAAAGAGGGAACAGGAAAAGAAGAAAGGCCTCGAGAGGGACAGGAAAGAAAAGGAGAGGGCAGAGGAGAAATGGCAAGCTGAGAATGAGCGGAGGAAAAGGGAGGATGAGCAGAAGAGAAAACGAAGGGACAGAGAGATACAGGTGATTGAGAGAGTGATGGAAAAGACAGAAAGGATGAAGCAAGCTGAAGAACAGGAGGAACTGGAAAGGATCATTCAGAAGCGGGCAGAGAGAGAGAAGGAAGCCCAGGATAAAAAGAAAGAAAATGAGCAGTTGAAGAGAGAAATGCAGGAGAAGATATTCCTGGAAAAGATGAGGAAGGAGAAGGAGAAGAACGGGAGGAAGCGAGTGGAGGGAGACATGAGGAGAGAACTGTTGGAGAGGAAAATGTTTGAGAAGCACAGGAAGGAGCAAGAACAGGAGGAGAAAATTAGATCCAAGTGCAATCCAAGGAGCAGGTGAAGAAACTCGGAGAGAAGAGGAAGGTGTTGAAAGCAATGGCGGAGGCGATAGGGCAGCTGGAGGCGCAGAGATTGAGGGAAAGGCAGGAGAAAAGGAAGAAGGATAGGATAGAAAAATAGTCAGGTCTTGTGTCAGGCAGGGGTGCCCTCTAGCATCTCTCCTGTACGTCATCTACCTGGAACCGTTCCTCCAGGCCATCAGGGCCAATCCAGGTGTGGTGGGCTATCCACTACCTGGAGCTGGGGGGAACGGTTGAAGGCAATGGCGTACATGGACGACATTTCCATCGTCGCCACAGATAGTCGGTCCATTGCTTGTGCCACCAAGGTGTTGGACGACTTCTCTGTGGCCACTGGCGCCCTGGTCAACCGGGACAAGAGTGAACTGTTTCTGTCTCCAAATTGGAGTGAGGAGCTGACCGTTTCCTTCCCTGTACTTAGGAATACCATCAAGCTCCTGGGGGTGACCTTCCAGGCTGACGGAGGAGGGAGCCCTTCACCACGTCCAAAATAAAATCAGGAGCTGGAGTGCACTGCCCTTGACCATGGCAGGTAAGATCCTTGTCCTGAAGGAAATTGTCCTACCCATTCTGCTCTATGTGGGGAGGGTGTTTTCCCCAGGCAAAGCCAGCGGAAAGCCACTGGGGCGACATGGCTCAGACAGTAAGAGCAGTCGTCTGGCAGTCGGAGGGTTGACGGTTCGATCCCCCGCCCGGGCTGTGTCGAAGTGTCTCTGAGCAAGACACCTAACCCCTAAATGCTCCTGACGAGCTGGTCGGCGCCTTGCATGGCAGCCAAACGCCGTTGGTGTGTGAGTGTGTGTATGAATGGGTGAATGAGAAGCATCAATTATACAGCGCTTTGGATAAAGGCGCTATATAAATGCCAACCATTTACCATTTACCAAGCTAATCACCCGGATGGCTTTCCGCTTTGTCTGGGGGAATACCATGGAAAAGCTGAAACGCATCACCCTCCTCAAGGAGGAGCGGAATGGGGGGCAGGGGGTCCCAGACATCATAACCATTATTATGGTGCAGGGTCTGGCCACCCTTGAATGCAGGGAAGGTGGGTAAGGCCTCTGGTACCTTTGCCAGGTACTATGCCACCCCCTTCCTCAGGGCAATCGGCTTGGGTGTGCTAGACCGTACCATACCCTATAGCTGGGACCCCCCCTCCGTCTACCGAGCCCTGAAGGACTTTGCCTACAGGACGGGTCTGTCCAGGGCTGGCCTAACCTCGTGGAGCTACAAAATGATCATGGCTTATTTAAAATCTGCCCAAATTTTAACGCTCCCGAGACACACAACGCTAGTAAGACACACAAGTGTCTTACTAACAAATAACAAACAACTAACAAATGCCTGGATGACAGCCCATAGGTGTCTCCCCACTAGAACATTTATGTATCGCCCCCCACAGATGCACTGACTCAGAACACATCTACCATTTGTTCTGGGAGTGCTCCGTGGCCAGGCGGGTCTGGGGCCTTGTTTGTTCCTCTGTCTCCCTTAGCAGGTGCCTGCCGAGGTCCTCCCCGATGGCTGAGGGCATCCTCTACGGTCCGCCGGCAGGGTGCAAGACCACCGATCTCCAGCGTCAGTGGAGGATCATTAACACCGTGAAGCAGGTCCTGTGGGAGACGAGGAACATCAAGGTCTACCAAAAGACATCTGTAGACCTTTGTGTTATTGAGTGTGTTTTAAGATTTTTAAATTGTAAAGGACTTAAAAACCACTCTAGAATATTAAACTATCTATTTGAAACAAAGGCGTACCTGCATTTATTTTTCTACTGACAATCGTACGGAGGAATATATTGAACTCTTTAAAAATTCTACAGAGAGGAAAATAAAAGAAACACAGGAAGTGCAAAAAAGATTAGAGCAACGGAAAAGGACAGAGTAGACGAAAGAAAATCTGGAGAGGGAGAAGAAAATGAAAGACAAAGTCGAGAAGATGAAGAGAGAGAAGGAAAGGAAAACTCAGGAGAAGGAGAGAAAAGCTATCAAATCCAAAAAAGTATCATTCGTGTCTTCTGATAAAAAAAATTCTGTTTAAAAACAACTTTAATGAAAAAACTATCTGTGTACATTTCATGCAGGTTTCCTTTATATTTGATTTTTTATTTGTTATTCTTGCATGTACATTTAGAAATTAAAAAAAGAAAGGCAAGTATTCCGTTTCATTTTTTCCAAAAAAATTTTTTGATAAAAAATTATAAAAATCTATGTACACTCTTGTTGTCTTTTTTCTTTTCTCCTAGTTTTTTGATTGTATAGGTTTCCTTTATTTCATTTTTTATTCTGTTTTATTCTTTTTTATTAGTTATTCTTAGTTCAATTAAAAAAATAAATTTCATTTATAAATTAAGAAAAAAGAAGAGAAATATATTTAAATCCGAAATAAGCTAACAACAAAACTAGTTAACAGTCATATTGCCTCACGTTAAACCGCAGCAGTTGTAATCACATAGTCACTAATGGTAAAACATATTTTCTGCACACAGGATCATTTTTCGGTAACAACATGGCATTTTGCAACTCAATAATCAAGTCACACACACACATATATGGGTAGTTGACAAATTTTTTTTTAACATCACTTTTTAAGAAAAAATACATATTTAAGGAGTACGAAATAGTAGTGGTCACACATTTTGTCAATGACTTCACATATTTTTTCACATTTTCACTTAACTGCCCTGTAAATGTGTCCTATGGTGTGACATTGAAAAAATGAATAACAAAGTCTATTGTTACGGGTGGTGGGGTTTTTGTACATGTTCATAGTTAGATCTGTGTACATGTAGTTCTGTTCTGTTTCGTTGTGTGTGTTTTCCCTCTGGTTTCATTTCAGTAATTCACTTTTGTCATCCCTTAGTAAATTCCTCTGTCAGCTAATCATCTGGTTTGCCTGCAGCTGGAGTCACCCAATTGTTTGCTCCCAGTCAGGGGATGTGGCAGGTGTCAGATTTCTCTGTTTGTTTGTTTGATACTTTTGATTCTGTTTTGATTATGTAGTTTTTGATTTACTTCTTTTTTTTTTTTTTTTTACCTTTTTCAGTTTACCAGCTGTTTGGTAACTTTGTTCTCTTTTTGTCTTTTTTCTAGATTCAGCCGGACGCAGGGTTCGAGAGGTAGGGAACTTAGGTATCCGCCTGCAGGTCTACATCTTGTCCTGCACCACATGTAGACTTCTCTCTGTATTAGTACAACAGTTAGAGCGGCGACACTAACCCATGTCTTTGGGGTGCTAGCATGCCTGTCAAGGGGGTTAGGCTAGGGGGATTAGTCCTGGGGTTGTTTTTGTGTGTTTAGGTAGGGTTAGTTTGTTTTGGGCTTTTTCTTTTAGTCGTCGCTGCATAGCTCAGGGGGTTGGGTACATGTTGTGTCTCGGCCCTGTGTTCCGGTTGTTTTTTTTTTGTTAATAAATAATTGTTACAACTATTTGGTGTCACTGCCTCCTCCATTTCCACACCCTCACTGTCTATGTTACGCCGGTGGCCTCCGACCATCAGAGGGGGGCGTAACATTTTGGGGGCTCGTCCGGGATCCTCGTGGTCCCGCCAGACAGTGAGAGTGTGGGTGTTGGAGTGCAGTGGCAGAGGCTGGTAATAGGTTCGGGTTTTTTTCGCGTTCGGTTTTTTGGCTGCTGCATTTGTGTAGTGGAGTGTAGGGCTCCATTAGTTTTGTAGTTTCAATTGCAGTTCACCACGACAGAAATGGCTACCGGTTTTAGTGTTGAGGACTTCCTGGCCAGGCCCACCTTGGAAGGGCTGGACCAGTGTAAGAAGGCGGAGTTATGTGCAATAGGCACTTACTTTGGGGTTGAGCTCCTCAAAACTAGAACTTTGGCTCAGTTAAGGGAGGCAGTGCTACCTCTTTTGAGAGAGAAGGGCGTGTCTATTGGGGAGGTGGGAGTAGTCGCAGGACTTACCGGTTCCCCTGTTTCTTCTGAAGTGAGGAAGGAGGCGGAGCAGGATGTGAACTCCTTCCCATAGTTCCAGCAGGTTACATAGTGTTTCTCTCTCGGATGGTTCTGCTAGTCCCCGTTTGAAGGTTCGTTTGGCCCGTTTAAAGATGGAGGCTGAGGAGAAAGTGAGGGAGTCCAAAAATAGGCATAAAGAGGCTATGCGCAAACTCGAGCTTGAGGCTCAGCATTCTTTAGACAGGAAAAAGCTTGAGGTTGAGCTGGAGATAAAAAGACTTGAGCTTAGCGCTAGCCCGTCCGTTCCTCAGTTTCCCGTTGACCCACCGCTGGGTACTCCCAGCCGTCCTTTTGATGCCAGCCGGCAAGTATCATTGGTCCCTCCGTTCCGTGAATTGGAGGTAGATTCATATTTCGAGTCCTTTGAAAGGGTTGCGACCACTTTTAAATGGCCGGAGGATGCTTGGGCGCCTTTGTTACAGAGCAAGCTGACCGGAAAGGCTCGGGAAATGATGAATAAAATGTCTCTTAAAGATAGCTTGGATTATGCCGTGTTAAAAGCAGCTGTGCTTCGTATTTACAGTTTAGTGCCTGAGGCATACAGACAGCGCTTTCGTACTCATAAAAAATCCCCAGAGAGAACTTTTGTAGAGTTCGCCAGAGAGAAGGAGACTTTGTTTTACCGTTGGTTGAAAGCCAGTGAGGTTGCTGACTTCGAGTCAGTCTGATTTATTTTTGGTGGAGGAGTTTAAAAACTCTTTGTCAGAACGTTTAGTTGCGTATCTAAATGAGCGGAAAACTGTTAAGCTGGGGGATGCTGCTGTTCTTGTTGACGAGTTTGTCCTCACTCACAAACAGCATTTTAGTTCATCTCGTCCAGATAGACCGGATAGGACTGATAGACAGGACAGAACCAAAACTATTGTGTTTAGTTTAACCAAGAGTACCAAGCCTCACTCCCAGCTTAGTCGGTCTTCCTCTCCTCCTAGTTCAGATCCGAGAGAGTGTTTTTATTGTCATCAAACTGGCCATTTGATAGCTGACTGTTCTCCGCGCATGCGCAGAGAGGCGAGTAAAGTAAACACTCCCTCGCCGAACGGACTTTGTCCATTAGTTGATATGCCAAGCAATGTGAATGATGTGTCGTATGATCCATTCATGTTAAACGGCTTTGTTTCCTTGGGCTCCGATGTAAAATATCCGGTATGCATACTGCGGGATACAGGGGCAGCTCAATCGTTCATTCTGTCTGATGTCTTGCCTTTCTCTGCAGACTCCTCGTGTGGCTCTAGCGTACTAGTCCAAGGGATAGGAATGGGTTATGTTTCTGTACCTTTGCACCGTGTGACTCTAACTTGTGATTTAGTAAGCGGTGACTTCTCTGTTGGTGTTCGCCCTTCGCTACCCATGCGAGGTGTCACATTTCTTCTTGGTAATGACATTGCTGGTGGAAAGGTTATGCCTATCCTAGAGGTGTTAGATCAGCCTGACGTGTCGCAGCCGAATATCCTTGGGCGGACCTACCCTGATGTGTTTCCGGTGTGCGCCGTGACTCGTGCGCAGGCCCACAAGCTGGGTAATGTAGTCGATCTGTCTGATACCGTGTTTGCTGACAGTCTGAGTGGTAAGGTGTTGTCGCCCTCTGTCGCCAGTCATGTTTCTGAGAATAGTATAGATGCTAATGTTAAATCTATGCTAAAACAAGAGACTGTGTTTGGTACTAAACATTTACCTATGACTCGTGACAGCCTCATTGAGACACAGAAAGCTGATCTTAGTCTGTCTTGTGTTAAATGTTTTGATGCAGTTAAAAATCCACACTCGGTTAAAAACAAGGATACCATGTACTTTATTGAGGATGGTTTACTGTTGAGGAACTGGAGATCTTGTTGTGATTTTGACAGTGATTCCAGTGTTGTGGTTCAGGTGGTTATCCCCACAAAATACCGACAGTCAGTTTTGTCCCTGGCTCATGACCATGTGTGGTCAGGTCATTTGGGACTGGCAAAAACGTACGATCGTGTTCTTAGACATTTCTTCTGGCCAGGTTTGAAGACTGACGTGACTCAGTTCTGTCGTACATGCCACACATGTCAGGTGGTTGGCAAACCAAATCAGGTTATTAAGCCTGCTCCTCTTCGTCCGATCCCCGCTATAGGCGAGGCTTTTGAGCATGTTTTAGTCGATTGTGTTGGTCCCCTACCAAAAACAAAGAGTGGTAATCAATACTTGTTGACAATGATGTGTGTAGCTACTAGATACCCCGAAGCTATCCCGCTTAGAAAGATAACATCGCAGTCTGTAGTGAAGGCCCTGATCAAGTTTTTCTCTATGTTCGGGCTGCCAAAAATAGTACAAACTGATCAAGGTACTAACTTTCTATCAGGCATCTTCGAGCAGGTGTTACAGTCTCTAGCAATCACTCTCCAGTGCTTATCACCCTGAGTCGCAGGGCGCTTTAGAGAGATGGCATGGCACAATTAAGTCTGTGTTGCGCAAATACTGTCTTGAGAACAACAAGGACTGGGATGATGGTGTCCCATTAGCTCTCTTCGCGGTCCGGGAAACAGTGCAGGACTCACTAGGCTTTAGTCCAGCTGACTAAAGCCTAAAGCCTAAGACTAAAGCTAGTGTTTGGTCACACTGTGAGAGGGCCTCTGAAAGTGTTGAAGGATACAATACTTGGTGAGGGACTGTCAAAGAAGAAAAACGTCCTTAGTTATGTGAGTCGCTTCCGTGAGAGGCTGCATAGTGCATGTAGTCTAGCTAAAAAGAGTTTGTCTGGAGCTCAGAGCGACATGAAGAAGCGGTATGACAAGAACGCTCTTCCTCGTTCTCTCCTGCCAGGTGACCAGGTGTTGGTCTTGTTACCTGTTCAGGGTTCATCCATGTCCGCTTGGTTTTCAGGTCCTTATGCTGTTGAGAGGAAGTTGAGTGAGACTGATTATGTAATCAAGACTCCCGACCGTAAGAGAAAAACACGCGTGTGTCATCTTAATATGCTTAAGCTGTGTTGGTTCCGTGAGAGTGCCCCCAGTGGCCACAGTTGGAGTTGCTTCTATCGGTTCTCCAGTTCAGCCAGGTAGTGATGAAGACGGCTTGGACACCCGTAGACTTCAACAACTCCCTCGGTTGTCAAACTCGGAGATGTTGAGCAACCTTCATAGTTTGATGCCACATTTGAGTGCTAACCAGCAGTCTGAGTTAGTGTCTTTAATTTCTGATTTTTCATGTCTGTTCGGAGACGTTCCGTCTCGCACTAATGTTTTGGAGCATGATATAGATGTAGGTGATGCTCGTCCTATAAAACAGCATCCCTACAGAGTGAACGCTGTCAGGAGGGCAGCTATGAGGCAGGAGACTCAGTATCTACTGGAGCACGGTCTAGCAAAGCCTAGCTCCAGTTCGTGGAGTAGTCCCTGTCTACTTGTTCCAAAACCAGACTCGACCTTTAGATTTTGCACTGACTTCCGTAAAGTAAATAACATGACGGTACCTGATTCATTTCCACTACCACGGGTAGATGACTGTGGACAACATAGGTTGCGCTCGCTTTGTGACAAAGCTGGACCTGCTTAAAGGATATTGGCAGGTGCCTCTCACGGCTCGCGCTTCTGACATCTTGGCTTTTTCCAGATACCTTTTTACAGTACACGGTAATGGCGTTTGGTCTGAAAAACGCTCCTGCCTGTTTTCAAAAGCTGGTGAATACTGTTCTTGGAGACGTTCCAAATTGCACGGCGTATTTGGATGACGTAGTTGTTCACTCTACTGAGTGGGAGGAGCACATGCGTTCTCTCCGAGCTGTCTTCCAGCGTTTGGCTGCCGCTTCTCTGACGATCAACTTGGCAAAGTGCGAGTTTGGAAAGGCGACGGTAACCTACTTAGGCAAGCAAGTGGGTGGTGGCAAAGTGCGCCCCCTTGCAGCCAAGATGGCAGCCATCACCTCTTTTCCTGTTCCTACCACGAGGAGAGAGTTGCGCAGGTTCTTGGGAATGGCTGGATACTATAGGGGCTTCTGTAGGAATTTCTCGTCTGTTGCGGCTCCTTTAACTGACCTCGTTAGCCCCAAACTGTCTTTTCATTGGACAGATTCAGGCTCTTTTGTGCTGTGCTCCTGTTCTCAGTGCACCTGACTTTAGCCGCCCCTTTGCACTAGAGGTTGATGCCAGTTGCATTGGTGCTGGTGCAGTTTTGACTCAGTCGGACGAACATGGTTTCGATCACCCCGTTGGGTACTACTCAAAGAAGTTTAACAGGTGTCAGATGCGGTACTCCACAGTAGAACAGGAGACCCTGGCTCTACTGTTTGCGTTACAGTTCTTTGATGTGTATGTGGGGTCCAGTCCAGTGCCGGTTGTGGTCTACACTGACCACAACCCTCTAGTATTCATCCATCGCATGTACAACCATAACAGGAGACTCATGCGATGGTCATTGTTTCTACAAAACTACTGTCTCGTCATCCGCCTCAAGAAAGGCACAGATAATGTGTTTGCGGATGCCCTGTCCCGGTGTGGACAGCCTTAAAATGACTGTTTATAGTCAAGTCGTTAAGTTTTTTTGTTTATATATTATACTATAACATTAGTATATTCTGTACTCTGCTTAGGATTTTGAACAGCTCCCTCATTATTGATTTTTTTTTTGTGTTAACCTTTTGATTGATGTATACTGTACAGGCTATTCTAGATATGCTCTGGTTTATATTTGAGGGGGGGAGTGTTACGGGTGGTGGGGTTTTTGTACATGTTCATAGTTAGATCTGTGTACATGTAGTTCTGTTCTGTTTCGTTGTGTGTGTTTTCCCTCTGGTTTCATTTCAGTAATTCACTTTTGTCATCCCTTAGTAGATTCCTCTGTCAGCTAATCATCTGGATTGCCTGCAGCTGGAGTCACCCAATCAACCTATCATCACACACACCCTATTTAAGTTCTTTGTTTGCTCCCAGTCAGGGGATGTGGCAGGTCTCAGATTTCTCTGTTTGTTTGTTTGATACTTTTGATTCTGTTTTGATTATGTAGTTTTTGATTCACTTTTTTAAATTTTTTTACCTTTTTCAGTTTACCAGCTGTTTGGTAACTTTGTTCTCTTTTTGTCTTTTTTCTAGATTCAGCCAGACGCAGGGTTCGATAGGTAGGGAACTTAGGTATCCGCCTGCAGGTCTACATCTTGTCCTGCACCACATGTAGACTTCTCTCTGTATTTGTACAACAGTTAGAGCGGCGACACTAACCCATGTCTTTGGGGTGCTAGCGTGCCTGTCAAGGGGGTTAGGCTAGGGGGATTAGTCCTGGGGTTGTTTTTGTGTGTTTAGGTAGGGTTAGTTTGTTTTGGGCTTTTTCTTTTAGTAGTCGCTGCATAGCTCAGGGGGTTGGGTACATGTTGTGTCTCGGCCCTGTGTTCCGGTTGTTTTTTTTTGTATAAATTATTGTTACAACTATTTGGTGTCACTGCCTCCTCCATTTCCACACCCTCACTGTCTATGTTACGCCGGCGGCCTCCGACCATCAGAGGGGGGCGTAACATCTATTAAAAAACATACAAATTACTGGAAACAGAATAGTACTCCTTAGAATCATTTTCACCATGAATAGTTGAACTTGATTAACGTTTTCCTATGAATGTCAATAAAACTCTCGCCAACCTCACAAAACTGCTAGAAATTCTACCAATCTAAGAGGAGTTCTTATTGATTCTCCCCTGATGCCAAACCTAACTTTTTTTGAAAGATATTTTGAAATTGAGGATTTTTTTTTGTTATTTTATGTTTGTCACACCGTAGGACAAAACGTCACACCAAAGGACAATGATAGTTATTACATAAAGAGAGTCAGAATATATTTTATTGTAACATTGACAAAGGAGGACAAAACACATAGCACATCAGACGTAACTTTGATTATTTGAGATCCATCGTCAAACAAACAGACGCATAATATATCTTTCTAAAATTCTATACAATTTCATTTCAAAACAATATTGTGACATTGTTAAAAAGCTAAATTAAAATGTAGTTAAACGGTAACAGTGACGTGAAGATAAAATCTTCTAAAAGGAAGTGATGTTTAACATTCATGTACTCCATTCCATCTAAAACATTCTTAGAACAGTTTTTAATCATACTTCACACATTTTAAATCATGAAGATGGCACACTTTTCATCCTTTGACAGTCTTAGGTACTTTCAATTTTAAACTTTCAATTCATTTTCAAATATTACCATGTATGAATTTTCTATTACAAAACAATTCGAAGAGCTATATTTTTTATTCTTAACATTTTCAATAATGAGGTCATTGTACATGGAAGCATTCATCAATCAAGAATTGAACATCAGGGGGTTAGAGTCGAGCACCACGGCGCATTGGCTCCGGTTCAGATATGACACCAATTATCTTCTGCCGTGAAGAGTAAATGCAGTCAGGTTTCTTCGGCCACACAAATGAATTCTCACTTTTTTGCTTCATACAGTCTATTTTTAGTTCATCTCCATGAACCTCCACGATCTGACCAACATATGGCCTGTCATCATACTCCACAATGACAAATTTTCCTTGTGTGAACCTCTCCTCTTCCTCAAAGGAGTCATTTGATTCAGTCTCCAGACCATTTCCAAAATCCACCTTCTTTGATTTGTGGCAAGAACATACTTTAGGATATGAACAGAAACAACTTAAGTCTCTGTGCAGGATCACTCCAGGTGAAGATGACAAGACTTGGTTTGTACTGAGAATCCCTGTGACTGGCTTGGTCATGTTCCAGCATCACATCTTCCAGAACAGGCATGATGTGTGCCCAAACAGCTCTCTCGTCATGCCTTAATGATGGTGACAGAGTTGCATAGCTCTGGGTTCCTTTTCATGTGTATGCAACTGCAGTATGCAGTGTGACTTGCTTTCGGCTTCCTGCCCAGTGATGAGACTGGATTTCTGAATTGGAAATCCCTGGTCCTCTCTTTTGCATCCATCTCTCCATCAGTTCTTTCTGCTCTAAAAAAGAGTTAAGTTGCATTATATTTATGTACTTTCTATTTATTAGTTGTTTCAGTAACACTTCAGAATATTTTACATAGTCTCCAAAAAACAGCAATAAACATTTGAATTTAAGTAATTATTCAATTTAGAATCATTAAAACTGGTCAAAAGATAATGAAAAGTATGTTAACAAACTTTGTTTATTTGTTTTAAAAGCTTCTTTAGGAGGTCTTGTCCTATGGTGTGACATCTTTATCATATGGTGTGACAGCTCAAAGTGTCACACCAAAGGACATTTCAGCTTCTGTGGCAGTTAATAACCATGCTAATACTAGCTGAAACTGTTATTAGCATTTGGCATTATACCTTTGCATAATATTACATAATCCTGCTGTTAAAAATACACATGTTAAGAAAACTTCAGTGGTCTGAAAACATAGTTAAATATTTGAACAATTCTGAGAGAAATATTTACCATGTGCACAGCTCATGGGCTTCAAAGGGGTCTTCACTCACATGACCTTGAATGGGGTCTTTCAACTAAATATAGTTGTCCATGAAATTGCCCAACTTAAAGTGTTAACACCATAGGACATTGTTTTCTGTGACAAATTTTATGATATTCCTACAATTTTTTAAACATATGTATTGGAAAAGTGATTGCCACCTAGTAAAATAGGCACTTGCACAATTGTGCCAGGAGTGTTCATTAACATTTTTAAACATTATTTTCTTTATTTATAAAAGTTCATGTTTATGGAATCATGGTGTCTTCAGTCACACCATAGGACGATTTTGAGATTTGGCTCAAAGTTACAAAAAAATTAAAAATAACTCCAGTTTTAAAATAACAAGTTCATATAAAACAAGAAAATGTTTAAACATTTACATTATTTTAAATGAGAAAAATGTGAAATAAATAGTGTCTTAAATTGTGTTTTATCTTGTGTGACGGTAAAAATGCCATGTCACGTCAACTACCCATATATATTATGACACATACATTACATATAATTATATATATATTAAAGACACACACACATATATGTCTTTAATGTTTGTAATGTTAGATACTCACGTGAACATTTTCAGTGTTTTTACCTCCAAGGTCCTCCATAGCTCTTTCAAGGTTTCTTCAGAAAAAGAAGCAGTTTGTTCGTTAGTTAGCTAGCTAACGCTACGGCCTACACTACAGTATCTAACTAGGCTAGCTAGCACAGTCGAAACATTATCTTGTTAACATAGGCTCAGGTATCATTGAAGCTACTCACCGGTTTTTCCAGCGTGACCTGGTACGTTTTGGAATTTTTACTGGGCCTTCTGCGTTTCCAGAAAATGAAGAAGAGGTCTATTTCTTCCTTTTAATAACATGAGCCATGTTTGAATTTTAGCTAGCTTACTAGCTAACTTGGCTCAATGGGGTAACATTGACGAATTTATTCCGGTGGTGCACTGCATTAAATTACGGGCTGCAGGATCCATTTAAATAGTATAGCCATTAATAACGGTTCATAAACGTTTTTACACGTAGGCTATTCATATGTGCCTGTATGATCACCCACTCTCACCATGTTATTCATCAACTGCTCGAATTTAGTTATGTACCCCGCAAAGATGGTAAGGTGACTTGAGCTATAATAAATTAGTTGTTACCTCCCCCCCTAAATAGACATGTTTTGGTCCAACATTTTAGCGCGCGAGCAACGGCTGCGGTTATTTGAAATAGCTAGTTGGCTTTAATTTGGCAGTGGAGGACAGCGTTCACGTTACTCGGTAAGTTAAACCGTGTACGCTATAATATAAATGGTCACATACAATTTATCGCTATCATTATTAAAAATATGCATAGCATGATATATATGTAATTTGATAGCTGGTAATACCGTTAACGTCGTAGACTAACGTTAACACCGCCTGGAGGCAGCTAACGTAGCTAGCTAGCTAGCTAGCTAAATAGTTAAGGCATAAAAAAATGTGTTAGCTAGCTAGCCAAGTAAGTTTCTTGGTAATTCTTTTTTAGTCAAAATTAACAATATGTGAATGATTGGATCAGTCACACCTCAGACATTGATAACATATTTAAAATGAGTTATTATGGAATTAAGTATTTTATTTTGTGTCTGTTATAATGGAGTATGATTTAGCTGATGTGTGAATGTGCAAAATGAAATGACCTTAATACAGTATCTACCCTATCCTGTCTTGTCCTATCCGGCATCAACATTGCGCTTCTTAGGACAGTTCAAGTCACGTTTAAGCAAATTAAGTGAATTAATTAACATTGTGTTTGGTTTACTTAAGACAACAAGTTCAACATCCAAAATACTGCTCATGTCTGTCTTTCCTGTGGATGTCCTTCTGAACAGCAATTTGTGAGGACAAACCCGGGAGGGAAGACAGAGCAGGGAGCCTCTGGATGGCAAGAAAGTCGATGCACTTTACAGTAAGTTTAGGTGTGTGTGCGCGATGCGGTGTGTGGGATGGTTCTGTACGATTCTGTAATGGTTGTTAGTATTCTATGGTTCCTGTTTATTTGCAGTAGTTATTATTAGCTAAATTTACATTTACATTTTAGTCATTTGGCAGACGCTTTTAATCCAAAGCGACTTACAAGTGCATAGGTTCTACCACAAGTCAAAGCATCACAACCAGAACTAGGAAAATACACCTGGACTGCTGTTCTAAACATATAGTCGTCATCATAAGTGCAAAATTTTTATTTTATTTTATTTTATTTTTTTGGGGGGGGGGGGTTAGACAGGGATAGGGGTATCAGAAGGGGGGGGCGGGGTAAGTCAGGAGGGAGGACTAAGGTAGAGTTTGAAGAGGTGTGTTTTGAGTCTGCGTCGAAATAGGGGGAGGGATTCTGCTGTCCTGACAGTGGTAGGCAAGTCATTCCACCACTGAGGGACCAGAACGGAAAACAGGCGTGAACGTGCAGCTCGACCGCCAGGTGCCCGTAGAGAGGGAACCGTAAGGCGACCAGAGCTGGCAGACCGGAGTGGTCTAGCTGGGGAGTAGGGAGTGATCAGGGATTGTATGTAATGTGGGGCAGTCCCCTTAGCAGCCTGAAATGCCAACACTAGGGCCTTGAATCGGATGCGTGCGGCAATAGGAAGCCAGTAATAATGATATTACAGGTTCCTGCACTGCATCGGCATTATGCATGAATTTCCACCCTGAAAATAATTAGAAGTCATCGGTTTGCACTCTGTAAACATATGTATTTTAAGTTTAATATGCTACAGTAAGCATATTCAATTTAATAATTTGAAAACATACACAACGATAGACACAGGTTGAAGTGCTGTGGCGCTTCACAGATTAGATCAATTTTCTTCTGTGGCGTCACAAGGGGGTGCCACATAAAAGGGCAAAACTATATGTTCATGCTCATTGTTCGTTTTCAGAGATTACAGAATGCACAATGTTCGTAAGTAATGAGAATGTATTTTTATTTGAACGTTAACCATGCAAAATATTTTTAAAAAGAAGGTCATGGAATAAAGTAAACATGTTACTTTGCAAAGCATTATTATTGCTTAACTGGGTACAGCTGTGAAGTGAGGGTGCCAATGGAGTATATGGTAAGGTCCAATCCTCTTGATGTTGTAGAGGAATAATCTGCAGCACCACGATGTTGCTGTGAAGTTCTCACTGTGATGTACCCACTGAAATAGTTAACCTTTTATGGTTTTACCATAAAGGTGGACTACAACTACTTAATCTGGCTCTATCTGATAGACATACTTATCTTAAGGATGACAGCCTTTAATGGACCAGTTGTGTCTGCTCTTTTTTTGCCAACGGTGTTTAATATTGGATAATATAATCCACAATGGGTATTAACTGCACCACTGCTAAATTCTAACTGGTCCCATTTTGTTTTGCCTTAAAGAAGCAAAAATGGACAAAGGCAACACTCAATAGAGTTCTTGAGAAGGAGAAGGTGGAGGAGAGAAGGCGAGTGGAGGAACAGAAGATAAGGAAGGAACAGAAAGGAAGATCGCTGAAAGAGGCAGGCAAGAAGAAGAGGAAAAAAGACAAGAAGGAACTGGAAATAGCAGCAAAGGAGGGAGAGAGAATGAAGATGGAGGAGCAGAGAAAAAGAGAAAAGCAGAGGAAACAAGTGCAGGAGATGGAAAGAAAAGAGCAGGAGGAGAAGAACAGGCAGGTGAAGGAAAACCTTGTTAGAGAAAATGAAAGGAGGACTGATGAAATGGAGAGAAGACAAATGGAGGCCAGAAAGCAGATAAAGAGGGAACAGGAAAAGAAGAAAGGCCTCGAGAGGGACAGGAAAGAAAAGGAGAGGGCAGAGGAGAAATGGCAAGCTGAGAATGAGCGGAGGAAAAGGGAGGATGAGCAGAAGAGAAAACGAAGGGACAGAGAGATACAGGAGATTGAGAGAGTGATGGAAAAGACAGAAAGGATGAAGCAAGCTGAAGAACAGGAGGAACTGGAAAGGATCATTCAGAAGCGGGCAGAGAGAGAGAAGGAAGCCCAGGATAAAAAGAAAGAAAATGAGCAGTGCAGGAGAAGATATTCCTGGAAAAGATGAGGAAGGAGAAGGAGAAGAACGGGTGGAAGCGAGTGGAGGGAGACATGAGGAGAGAACTGTTGGAGAGGAAAATGTTTGCGAAGCACAGGAAGGAGCAAGAACAGGAGGAGAAAATTAGATCCAAGTGCGATCCAAGGAGCAGGTGAAGAAAAGTAGGGAGAATGAACTCAGAGAGAAGAGGAAGGTGTTGAAAGCAATGGTGGAGGCGATAGGGCAGCTGGAGGTGCAGAGATTGAGGGAAAGGCAGGAGAAAAGGGAGAAGGATAGGATAGAAAAAGAAAAAATGGAGAAGAAGAGTGTTGGAAAACATGGGAGGCAAGTCCACTACAGCGAACCCCCCCTGAATCATCTCACTTTGTTTGGTCAATCTACAACCCTGTCTATCCCCCAATCCTGTGAAATGTACCTTTGTGATCAGTACCTCTCTGTTATATCATCTACCTCCTCCCTCAACCCCTTTCCCCACACATTGTTTTACCTCCCCACCAGATCTAATCACTTTACTCCCTGACCAGATCTAATCACCCCTCTCCCCACTCCTGTGATGTGTTTTAATGTATGACAATGGCCATTTGTTCCACTGTCTCCATTG
The DNA here is from genome assembly GCF_963514075.1 of Conger conger. Taxonomy (NCBI): domain Eukaryota; kingdom Metazoa; phylum Chordata; class Actinopteri; order Anguilliformes; family Congridae; genus Conger; species Conger conger. The sequence goes on from NC_083773.1 coordinate 35,626,797, forward strand.
AGGGACATTCTCCCTCTTTTGTTAGTTCTTGTTGATCTGTACTTGGGGAACAGAACCACAAGTTCCTCTCCTGGCCCCCTCCTGCGCTGGACAAAAATTTGTCTGACGGAGATAACGGGCAGAATGGTTGTTAATCGGCAACCCTCTGCCCCGTTCGTAGTCAGGTCTTGTGTCAGGCAGGGGTGCCCTCTAGCATCTCTCCCGTACGTCATCTACCTGGAACCGTTCCTCCAGGCCATCAGGGCCAATCCAGGTGTGGTGGGCTATCCACTACCTGGAGCTGGGGGGGAACGGTTGAAGGCGATGGTGTACATGGACGACATTTCCATCGTCGCCACAGATAGTCGGTCCATTGCTTGTGCCACCAAGGTGTTGGACGACTTCTGTGTGGCCACTGGCGCCCTGGTCAACCGGGACAAGAGTGAACTGTCTCCCCATTGGAGTGAGGAGCTGACTGTTTCCTTCCCTGTACGTAGGAATACCATCAAGCTCCTGGGGGTGACCTTCCAGGCTGACGGAGGAGGGAGAACCAACTGGGAGGGAGTCCTCTGCCACATCCAAAATAAAATCAGGAGCTGGAGTGCACGGCCCTTGACCATAGCAGGTAAGATCCTTGTCCTGAAGGAAATTGTCCTACCCATTCTGCTCTATGTGGGGAGGGTGTTTCCCCCAGGCAAAGCCAGCCGGAAAGCCACTGGGGTGACATGGCTCAGACAGTAAGAGCAGTCGTCTGGCAGTCGGAGGGTTGCCGGTTCGATCCCCCGCCCGGGCTGTGTCGAAGTGTCCCTGAGCAAGACACCTAACCCCTAAATGCTCCTGACGAGCTGGTCGGCGCCTTGCATGGCAGCCAAACGCCGTTGGTGTGTGAGTGTGTGTATGAATGGGTGAATGAGAAGCATCAATTATACAGCGCTTTGGATAAAGGCGCTATATAAATGCCAACCATTTACCAAGCTAATCACCCGGATGGCTTTCCGCTTTATCTGGGGGAGTACCATGGAAAAGCAGAAACGCATCACCCTCCTCAAGGAGGAGCGAAATGGGGGGCAGGGGGTCCCAGACATGGTGCAGGGTCTGCCCACCCTTGAACGCAGGGAAGGTGGGTAAGGCCTCTGGTACCTTTGCCAGGTACTATGCCACCCCCTTCCTCAGGGCAATGGGCTTGGGTGTGCTAGACCGTACCATACCCTATAGCTGGGACCCCCCCTACGTCTACCGAGCCCTGAAGGACTTTGCCTACAGGACGGGTCTGCCCAAATTGTAATGCTCCCGAGGGGGGGGCCAGACCGGGACCCGCAAGTCATCTGGGCCAATGTGACACACAAGTGTCTTACTAACAAACAAAAAGACATTGCCTGGATGACAGCCCATAGGTGTCTCCCCACTGGAACATTTATGTATCGCCAGCACTTAGCCCTGACTGAACGCTGCCCCCACGGATGCACTGACTCAGAACACATCCACCACCTGTTCTGGGAGTGCTCTGTGGCCAGGCGGGTCTGGGGCCCTGTTTGTTCCTCTCCCTCCCTTAGCAGGTTCCTGCTGAGGTCCTCCCTGATGGCTGAGGGCATCCTCTACGGTCCGCCGAGGGGGTGCAAGATCACCGAGCTCCATCGTCAGTGGAGGATTATTAACACCATGAAGCAGGTCCTGTGGGAGACGAGGAACATCAAGGTCTGCCAAAAGTCATTTGTAGACCTGATCACTCTCCGAAGGAGGATCCAAAACCTCCTCCAAGACGGCGTGATGTTGGACATTCACATTAACAAGACCCTGGCGAGAGAGAAATGGGGGGTGGACCACTGGAAAGAACTGGTTCATATAGTCCACCCCCTCTAAGAGGGGCAAGAGGTCCTCAACACCTGCACAACCCAAGCAAGATGGGACCCCTTTTTTTTTAACATCTCTGCCCGGTTTGGGATATCTTAAACTCACCATTTCTTGCTTTTTGTTTTGACATGATTTTGTTAACATTTTAAATATTTAGTTTTTCTTTCTTTGTAATCATTTGTTTCGACACCTTTTCATTCAGTTAGGTTTCATTTAAATAAGATCTGTGTCTTCTAGTTTCAAAATGAGTGTCTGTATTTGTTAAAATGATTATGTTGTGTTATTGAGTGTGTTTTAACATTTTTAAATTGTAAAGGACTTAAAAACCACTCTACTATATTAAACTATCTATCTGAAACAAAGGCGTACCTGCATTTATTTTTCTACTGACAATCGTACGGAGGAATATATTGAACTCTTTAAAAATTCTACAGAGAGGAAAAGAAAAGAAACACAGGAAGTGCAAAAAAGATTAGAGCAACGGAAAAGGACAGAGGAGACGAAAGAAAATCTGGAGAGGGAGAAGAAAATGAAAGAGAAAGTGGAGAAGATGAAGAGAGAGGAGGAAAGGAAAACTCAGGAGAAGGAGAGAAAAGCTATCAAATCCAAAAAAGTATCATTAGTGTTCTTCTGATAAAAAAAATTCTATTTAAAAACAACTTTAATGAAAAAACAATCTGTGTACATTTCATGCAGGTTTCCTTTACATATATTTGATTCCGTTTTATTATTATTTTATTCGTTATTCTTGCACGTACATTTAGAAATTAGGAAAAAAAATAAAGTCAAGTATTGGGTTTCATTTTCTTTCATAAAAATCTTTTGATAAAAAAAATCAATGTACACTTGTCTCTTTTCTCCTCATTTATATAATTTTTTATTCTGTTTTATTCTTTTTTATTCGTTATTCTTAGTTCAATGAAAAAAAGAAATTTAATTCATAAATTAACATACATTAATATAATTTCTCTATGATTAATATAGTAAACATACATGATTGTTGTGTGCCTCACTGCTTGAAATGTGTAAGAATCATATATTGTTCTTATATGATTTTTGGCTTTTTAATGTATGTTAACATATTAGAAATTAATGAGAATACCATACCATTTCTGTATGATGTATTAGGATACATTTAAATCCGGAATAAGCTAACAACATAACTAGTTAACAGTCATATTGCCTCACGTTAAACCTACACTCAGTAGTTGTAATCACATAGTCAATAACGGTAAAACATTTTTCGGTTACAACACGGCATTTTGCAACTCAATCAAGTAGAGGTTTAATTTATAGATTAAATGCAGCACTGCATTAAATTACGGGTTACAGGATCCATTTAAATATTATAGCAATTAATAACGGTTCATAAACGTTTTTACGCGTAGGCTATTCATATGTGCCTGTATGATCACCCACTCACACCATGTTATTAATCAACTGCTCGAATTTAGTTATGTACCCATCAAAGATGGTAAGGTGACTTGAGCTAAAATGAATGAGTTGTTACCTCCCCCCCCTAAATAGACATGTTTTGGTCAAAAATTTTAGCGTGCGAACAACGGCTGCGGTTATTTGAAATAGTTGGCTTTAATTTGGCAGTGGAGGACAGCGTTCACGTTACTCGGTAAGTTAAACTGTGTACGCTATAATATAAATTGTCACATAAAATATATCGCTATCATTATTAAAAATATGCATAGCATGATATATACGGGCGGCACGGATGGCGCAGTGGGTAGCACTGCCGCCTCACAGCAAGGAGGTCCTGGGTTCGAATCCCTGTCGGCCGGGGCCTCTCTGTGCGGAGTTTGCATGTTCTCCCCGTGTCTGCGTGGGTTTCCTCCGGGTACTCCGGTTTCCTCCCACAGTCCAAAGACATGCAGGTTAGGCTGATTGGAGAGTCTAAATTGCCCGTAGGTATGAGTGTGTGAATGAATGGTGTGTGTGCCCTGCGATGGACTGGCGACCTGTCCAGGGTGTATTCCTGCCTTTCGCCCAATGTATGCTGGGATAGGCTCCAGCCCCCCTGCGACCCTGTTCAGGATAAGCGGGTTCAGATAATGGATGGATGGATGGATGGATGATATGTACGTAATTCGACAGCTGGTAATACCGTTAACGTCGTAGACTAACGTTAACACCGCCTGGAGGCAGCTAACGTAGCTAGCTAGCTAGCTAAATAGTTAAGGCATAAAACTTATTTAACATATTTAAAATGAGTTATTGTGGAATTAAGTATTTTATTTTGTGTCTGTTATGTTATAATGGAGTATGTTTTAACTGATGTTTGAATGTGCAAAACAAATTACCTTAATACAGTATCTGCCCTATCCTGCTTTGTCCTATCCATCAACATGCTTCTTAGGACAGTTCAAGTCACGTTTAAGCAAATTAAGTAAATTAATTAACATTGTGTTTGGTTTACTTAAGACAACAAGTTCAACATCCAAAATATGCTGAGGGATTTGGCTCCAAGTTCACCTTTGGCCCCACTGAAACGTCAACACGTTCCAACAAAGAGGTTTGAAGAAGATTCAACAGACATTGATAAAAGTCAGGTAACTTACTCTCAGCTTCTAGCTCTGAATAAAAATAAGGCTGTATGGATACTATTTATTTACTACTCACGTTACTTTTCTCTTTAGTCTTTATTTAATTGATTGTACCAAGTAGAAATATACGGTGAATGTATGCAAGAAAACTTAATATCGGCTTGATTGCCCTTGCTTGACACAATCGAAACCAGTGGAATGGTCCCAAAGATTTCAAACCCTGTCCTTCTGGCACTCCAGGCAGGCTCAATCAGCACTTAATGTATTTGAAAGGCAAATAGTATTTGACCCAGGTCTGGAAAGTATGAATGTCTCATCTGAAGTTTCATTATAATCATCCTGTTCGCCCAGGCCACAGACATCAGCTTCTCCTATGCCACAGATGTTCAGACTTAAGAGAGTCATCTGATGAAGTCTTCACTGAAATGGTAGCTTTCAAACTACAATATCTAAACCAGTATCCTTGAATCCAGCGTGTACAGTGACTGTCTTGGTGTCTTCAGACGTTTTCTATTTTATTTTTCAGTTGGAACTTATTTGCTAAAAGCATGCTTGAATTGATTCTACAAGAAATGGTTCATTATTGGACATTAACCAAACATTGTTTTAATAGAATAATGTGGTAATACACAAACACAACTTCTGAAATCACTGCTTTGAAGTTACTTTTTACACCACGACAACAAGTGCTAAATATTTTTTAAAATCATTTTTTGTGTTTGAAAACTGTAGAGAAAATAATGGAATTGCTTACCCAATAAAAAAAGGAGTTAATTTATGGGGGCAAATTATTACCATTATTTTTATTCTTTGTGTGTTCACAGGTTGAAATATATCCAGGAACACAGGTCTTCTGTGACAAACTGGCATGGGCTGCAGCTGGGAACGCGCTACAGACACTGCTCATGTCTGCTTTCCTGTGGATGTCCTTCTGAACAGCAATTTGCGAGGACAAACCCGAGAGGGAAGACAGAGCAGGGAGCCTCTGGATGCCAAGAAAGTCGATGCAATTTACAGTAAGTTTAGGTGTGTGCGCGCGATGCGGTGTGTGTGCGGGATGGTTCACTCAAAAGACACGATTCTGTAAAGGTTGTTAGTATTCTATGGTTCCTGTTAATTTGCAGTAGTTATTATTAGCTAAATAATGATATTACAGGTTCCTGCACTGCATAGGCATTACGCATGAATTGCCACCCTGAAAATAATTAGAAGTCATCGGTTTGCACTCATCGGTTTGTAAACATATGTATTTTAAATTTAATATGCTACAGTAAGTAAGTAATTTAATTAAATGAACACTGTAAATGATGAAAATTCTTAACCAAAAATAGATTATGTAATGAAACGGAACAGGATTCGAGTATGACTAAATAATAATTATAAAAGTACAGCTACATTACTTGATAACATTTCTGGACTGTAGCCTATTGAATGGAAGCATTAGATTTGTTTGTGAATGCCATAAGCCAGGAGATAATGGGGAAATGACCTGATTACTGAATATCACCACAAGGGGGATGTAGACCACGATTGAACCTAATTGAACCTAGGACCTAATTTGTTCCAGCAGCTCAAATGTATATGGAAACTAAAAGTATTGTTACAATGTTTTAAATTGACCCACTAGCACTGTTTTCCTTCATTTGTTTTATTGTAGCAGCTACACTGAAAAAATGGCCCAATGCTACAACCTCTCAAATGGGATCAACTCAATGAGCTCCGCCACAAGAAACGGCAGCAAGACAAACAAAAGGATGGAACCTACTGCTTTTTGACAATTAAGGCTAGGTTTGCCCTTCCGATGGCTCTGAAGAACTTTTTGCCTGACCCATGCAGGCCCCCTGTCTAGAATAGAGAATGCCCCCTATGTGAGTGGGTGAGTTATTCCCATTGTTGGACTGCATGCAGTACCAGTTGTGACCAGCAGTTGTCTACTTCAACTAGGCTTTCCTGGTCTTGTTAAAAAGGGTTATTAATGATGGACATTTATCCAAGTACGGTAAGCGTTTTAACAGCGTGTTCAATGTTAAAGGGATAGTTCACCCTTTTACACTTACTGACTTGAAACCAAAACATTTATTTTCTTGTTTCCTTTTGGTTTAAAGAGAATGTCTGCTGTGTAAGTAGCATGATTGAATGACTGAAAATGGCTATGTATGCTGAAAAATAAACATTATGTTTTAACATATACAAATTGTACAGATTTATATGTTTGCTGTATATGAAAGGGGCCATAATCAAGTAAGAATTAATATACGTTTTCTTTATGTTTTAATGCAGTGAGACAATAATCGCATGTTTACTGTCTCATTCATTTCTAATATGTTAAGATACATTATAAAGCCAAAAATCATATAAGAACAATATATGATTCTTACACATTTCATGCAGTGAGGCACACAACAATCATGTACGTTTACTATATTAATCATACATACATACAATTATGTTAAATTTACATTCATTTCTAATATGTTGACATGCATAAATACTATATTTCTACATGCATAAATCATACAATTTTCATATCCATTTTTTATAAGTCACTGTATATGAAAGGGGCCATAATCAAGTAAGAATTCATATATGTTTTCTTTATGTTTTAATGCAGTGAGACACAATAATTTCGATAAGAACATACAAAAAAAACCTTTTTTTTAATATAACACGCAGGGGTCAGTATTACCAATATCCTCCGAGGGCACTTCTTCTTGGGCGTTTGCCCGTGTTTGGAATGGTCAGCCACTGTGAATTGTGAAGCTATGGATTAACATAATTGGTTAAAGACAGAATGTCAACGATACTTTTAAAGTAAGCAAGACTGTGGTAAAGAATTGTATAAAAAGTAATCTCTTAGAATAATACCAAAAAATAAGACAAATACTACAAAATAAGATGTAAAAGAAACAAGCCTAAAAAACAGTCTGCTGCAAAGCACACAATCCACAGAAAAACACACAGCTGCCCAAAATCTACATAGAAAATACATTCACACAAGACAAGAAATGAAATTCAATGCCCAAGTTCTGGTTTCTAACTTTCTAATTAAATAAAACACGTAACACGGAACACAACTTCGGACATCAAATGCCTGCTTATCCTCGTGGCGACTGAATCTAACTGGAGCGAATAAGCAAATTGATGTGAAACGCCCCATTGTGATAAACCGGAAATAAGTATTCAATAAGGATATGCTGGTTCAACAAACTTGTCAATTTTAATTTAGCGGTAGTCCTGTTAATTTGAACAATAAATTAATTTTATAAAAACCTAATTTGATAGCCCATTACATGTCGTTCTAGTCGTTCTCGCCTACTATGCTACTTCATCGAAATGGGAGTCCTCACCAACGTCTTGAAGCAGTAGGCCTAGCTATACAATTATCTAATGTCGGCCCATGTAGGATTGGGTTGCACCAGCTGTACTTCAGTTCAAACGTAGCCTAGATAGCTATAACTTTAAATCCTTGATTAATGCATTACTAGTATACTAACATAAAAGCGATGACAACCGAAATCAGCTAACAGCGTAACTAGCTAACAGTCATATAGCCTAACGTTACACCTACACTCAGCGGGTTTAATCACACAGTCAATCACGAACTGTAAAACATATTTCCTGCACACAGCATCATTTTTCTGTAACACTTCGGCATTTTGCAACTCAATAATCACGTAGAGGTTTCATTTATGGATAAGATATTTCAATAGCGATCTACCCAGCAAACTAGCTAAGATGCCAAGTAGAAGTTTTCATCGTTGATTATCCACACGTCTTCGGAATGACTTTACGTCCAAAGGGTTACGATATAACCAGTTAGCTAGGATATACAAGTAATCATGTCGCACAACGTTTATTGGCTGATTTTGTTGTAAAGTATCTCGTAGCTCGGTAGTTTGGACTTTACACATGGTAAATCCTTGGGATTTTTCCAGCTCACTGGTTAGTTATATCACTTAATGCGTTATATGATTGAACGCATTAAAAGTAAGCTTACCGGTGACAAAGTGATACGAACTCGTATATATTCAATTTGTTCTGGTGTAACATTTTGCCTACTTAAATAGCAAATCCAATTTGAAAGAACGACTTGTCTCACTCTGGATCAGCTCGACTTAAGCAACCATATAAACCTGTGTTATCGCTGTATTTGTATGTCGTTGACCTGAGATATTTAAAAAAAAAACTCTTTTTGGAAGCAAAAATACATTGAGTTATATGGCAAGGTTGTCCCTCCACGAGTCATGGTCGCGTGGTTTGTGATGTGTATTAAGAACGATCTATATGCCTTTGGGCACGCATTATTTCGTAAAACGTGTTAATGTATCGCTAAGCTCCTCGTACTGTGGAATCATATTTGGAATCCACATACCCTCTAAACTGCATAGCCTACTCTACTTCCATCCATGTGGAATTTCTAATTTACCTGCTAGTTTAATACCTGAACTGTCTCAATTTATGAGGATGGGCGTCCCCCTACAGCTCATCCAGAGATTTTTTTATTCTTCTCGCCACTGTTTGAGGGAGTTGTTTACCTCATATGCTATGTGGGGCTTAGGGCTGATATTTCATATTTTTTCTTCCCTTCTGTTACTACGCAGAGCGTCTTTGGGACAGTCTGTTGTGAAAAGCGCTATACAAATACAATAGACTATTGAGTTAGTGATGTTCTATCAATAAATTCATACGTATGGATTAAAATGTATGTCTTAACTAATTGATCAAGGCTAGAGACAGTCAACCATACAGAATTGTATTGTAGTTGACTGCGATACAGAAGACGAATTTGAAAACATACACAACGATAGACACAGGTTGAAGTGCTGTGGCGCTTCACAGATGAGATCAATTTTCTTCTGTGGCGTCACAAGGGGGTGCCACATAAAATGGCAAAACTATATGTTCATGCTCATTATTCGTTTTCAGAGACTAGAGAATGCACGATGTTTGTAAGTAATGAGAATGTATTATTTAACGTTAATCATACGAAATATTGTAAATAAGAAGGTAGTGGAAGAAAATAAACATGTTACTTTCCAAAGAGTTATTGCTTAACTGTATGCATCTTAATTGGATATTTTAGCCTGTATATTATCTTCACTATTCTTTCACTCTTGTGTTTCTTGTCCAGTCGAAGCACAACAAAGTGGAGCCACTGATGGTCTGTGGCCATTCCACTACGGAAGTATGTACTGCAGTTTTCGTAAAACCAAATCTAATAGTCTCTACTCACACGTGTTTTTAGTATGTAGTATATGAGGCCAGAGATTCAAATGTTTCAGCACACATTGGCACGTGCAGATGGTAATATGTTGTACCATGAATCAAAAATGACACCAGTGTTTACTGGTAATTAAACTAAATTGATTAGAGCATGCTAACAAGTGTCAGTATTTCAAAAAATTATATTTGGGGCTTTTTCAAATAGGAATGCAAATATGCACTTATTTCAGGTTCAATCACTTTAGCACAATACTTTTTAATGGGCTTGTGACTGTTCCGTGGTTCGTACGGAAGCGATTGTTTGCTGAACAAAATGCAAATGCTCTGGAAGCACGAGGCCCCGAATGAACTCCACTGTACCTTGAATTCGATAATGTCTCATGGGAAGGGTTTAGGATGAGGGACCACAAAATAGACTGTGAAGTTTTCACTGAATAGTATTAACAGAGCTGTGAAGTCAGGGTGCCAATGGAGTATATGGTCAGGTCCAATCCTCTTGATGTTGTAGCGGAATAATCTGCAGCACCACGATGTTGCTGTGAAGTTCTCACTGTGATGTACCCACTGAAATAGTTAACATTTTATGGTTTTACCATAACTAAAGATGCAAACTCACGGTGAACTATAACTACTTAATCTGGCTCTATCTAATAGACATACATATCTTACCAGTTGTGTCTGCTTTTTTTTGCCAACGGTGTTTAATATTGGATAATATAATCCACTATGGGTATTAACTGCACCACTGCTAAATTCTAACTGGTGTCCCATTTTGTTTTACCTTAAAGAAGCAAAAATGGACAAAGGCAACAAATAGAGTCCTGGAAAAGGAGAAGGAGGAGAGAAGGCGAGCGGAGGAACAGAAGATGAGGAAGGAACAGAAAAGGAAGATTGCTGAAAGAGGCAGGCAGGAAGAGGAAAAAAGACACAAGAAGGAACTGGAAGTGGCGGCAAAGGAGGGAGAGAGAATGAAGATGGAGGAGCAGAGAAAAAGAGAAAAGCAGAGGAAACAAGTGCAGGAGATGGAAAGAAAAGAGCAAGCTGAAGAACAGAGGAGGAGAGAACTGGAAAGGATCGTTCAGAAGCGGGCAGAGAGAGAGAAGGAAGCCCAGGATAAAAAGAAAGAAAATGAGCAGTTGAAGAGAGAAATGCAGGAGAAGATATTCCTGGAAAAGATGAGGAAGAAGAAGGAGAAGAACGGGAGGAAGCGAGTGGAGGGAGACATGAGGAGAGAACTGTTGGAGAGGAAAATGTTTGCGAAGCTCAGGAAGGAGCAACAACTGACGGAGAAAATTAGATCCAAGGAGCAGGGGAAGAAAAGTAGGGAGAATGAACTCCGAGAGAAGAGGAAGGAGTTGAAAACAATGGTGGAGACGATAGGGCAGCTGGAGGCGCAGAGATTGAGGGAAAGGCAGGAGAAAAGAGAGAAGGATAGGATAGAAAAAGAGGAAATGGAGAAGAAGATGCTTCTGGAAGAAGCCAAACGGAGGGAGAGGGAACAGAAGCAAATAAGATTAGAGCAACGGAAAGGGAGAGAGCAGGCGAAAGAAAACCTGGAGAGGGAGAAGAAAATGAAAGAGAAAGTGGAGAAGATGAAGAGAGAGGAGGAAAGGAAAACTCAGGAGAAGGAGAGAAAAGCTAAAGAAAAGGAAGATAAGATAAGAGAGGAGAAGAAAAAAAGTGAAAGAAGGAGGGTGATGGAGGAGAAGAAGAAAAAGAAGGAAGAGGAGGAGAGGGAGAGAAGAGAGGGAGAGAGAAAAGACCGCCATGAAAAGAAAAGAATAGAGGACATGAAAAAGCAGGCAGTGGAGGATTCAAAACTAGAGAAGGAGAGAAATTGGACAGCACAGGAGAGGAAAGCCCACGGTAAGAGGACGGAGGTAATGGCGGACAGGAAAAACAAAGACAAGGAGGACTCAACAAATTGTGAAATGGGGGATGCAGGAAAGATAGAAAGGGCCCAGAAAATGAAATAAAACAGAAGATTAAAATCTGAGACGGCAGACGGAGAAAAGGAGAGAAAAGCAAAAGCGAAAATAGCAGTAGAAAAGGTTTATGGGAAAAACAAAATGGAGGGAAAGGAAAAAACAGGAAGCCCAAAAAAGATTAGAGGAACGGAAAAGGAGAGAAAAAGATGAAGGAAATCTGGAGAGGGAGAGGAAAATAAAAGAGAAAAGGGAGATGTAGAGAGAGGAGAGGAAGGAGAAGGGGAGGAGGAGAAAAGGCGAGCGGAGGAATACAAGATGAGGAAGGAACAGAAAAGGATGATTGAAGAGAGAGGCTGGCAAGAGGAAGAGGAAAAAAGACAAAAAAAGGAGCTGGAAATGGCGGCAAAGGAGATGCAGATTCTGGTGAAGATGGTGAGTGAAAAGGAGGAAGAGAGAATGAAGATGGGGGAGCAGAGAAAGAGAAAAGCAGAGGAAACAAGTGCAGGAGATGGAAAGAAAAGAGCAGGAGAAGAACAGGCAGGTGAAGGAAAAACTGGTTAGAGAAAATGAAAGGAGGGCTGAGGAAATGGAGAGAAGACAAATGGAGGCCAGAAAGCAGATAAAGAGGGAACAGGAAAAGAAGAAAGGCCTCGAGAGGGACAGGAAAGAAAAGGAGAGGGCAGAGGAGAGTGATGGAAAAGATAGAAAGGATGAAGCAAGAGGAAGAACAGTGGATGAGAGAACTGGATGATTCAGAAGTGGGCAGAGAGAAAAAAGAGGGAGAGAAAAAGAAAGGAAAAGAAAGTGAGAAAGTAAAGGAAAATTCAGGAGGAGAGAAAAATTAAAGGGAAGATAAGAGAGGACAAGAAAAGAGAAAGAGGGCAGGAGAGAAGGATTGAGAAAATAAATTAAATGTATTTGTTTAATGTTTTACAGAAAAAATCTAATCCAAAAAAGTATCAATAGTGTATTCCGATTAAAAAAAAAATCTGTTTAAAAACAATTTGAATAAAAAAACAATTGATCAGAAAAAATCTATTAAAAAATAATAAAAATCAATGTACACTCTTCTTTCTCCTCGTTTTTTGATTAGTTATATACATTTACATTCACATTTTTGTCATTTGGCAGACGCTTTTAATCCAAAGCGATTTACAAGTGCATAGGTTCTACCATAAGTCAAAGCATCACATCCAGAACTAGGAAAACACACATGGAATGCTGTTCTAAACATAGTCGTCATCATAAGTGCAACTTTTTTTTTTTGGGGGGGGGTTAGACAAGGATAGGGATATCAGAAAGGAGGGGCGGGGGAAATCAGGAGGGAGGACTAAGGTAGAGTTTGAAGTTTTGAGTCTGCGTCGAAATAGGGGGAGGGATTCTGCTATCCTGACAGTGGTAGGCAAGTCATTCCGCCACTGAGGAACCAGAACGGAAAACAGGCGTGAACGTGCAGCTCGACCGCCAGGTGCACGCAGAGAGGGAACCATAAGACGACCAGAACTGGCAGACCGGAGTGGTCTAGCTCGGGAGTAGGGAGTGATCAAGGATTGTATGTAAGGTGGGGCAGTCCCCTTAGCAGCCTGAAATGCCAACACTAGGGCCTTGAAACGGATGTGTGCGGCAATAGGAAGCCAGTGGAGGCCAATGAGAAGCGGGGTGACATGAGCCGACCTGGGCTGACTGGTGATCAGGCGAGCTGCAGCATTCTGGACCAGCTGGAGGGGCTTGATGGCACATGCTGGGAGACCAGCTAGGAGGGAGTTGCAGTAATCCAGGCGGGAAATGACGAGCTCTTGGACTAGGAGCTGGGTGGCTTTCTCCGTCAGGAGATGACAGATACGGCGTATATAGTAGAGAAAGAACCTGCAGGTTCTGCCAGTGGAGGATACTTGTGGAGCCAGGGTGAGGCAGTTATCAAGAGTCACCCCAAGATTCTTTGCCGTACGGGAGGAGGAAACTACAAAGTCCTCAACAGTCAGTGAGAGGTCGATTGACGGAGAGGACTTAGCAGGGATGTAGAGAAGCTCAGTTTTGGCAAGGTTGAGCTTCAGGTGGTGGGAAGTCATCCACGCAGAGATATCAGCCAAGCAGGCAGGGATCTGTGTGGTGAATTGGGTGTCGGGGGGGGGAAGGAAATAAAGAGTTGGGTGTCATCAGCGTAAGAATGATAAGAAAAGCCATGGGAAGAGATAACAGAACCAAGAGACATGGTGTATAGCGAGAAGAGCCCAAGAACTGAGGGTCGGAGACTGAGAAATAAGCTAACTACGTAACTAGCTAACAGTCATATAGCCTCACGTTAAATCTACAATCAGCGGGTTTAATCAGTCACTCACTAACAGTAAAACATATTTTCTGCACACAGCATCATTTTTAGGTGGCATTTCATGGCATTTTGCAACTCAATAATCAAGTAGAGGTTTCATTTATGGATAAGATATTTCAATAGCGATCTACCCAGCAAACTATTATGATTTTGCACTCGTCTTCGTGATGACTTTTGTTGGATACAAATCTGTAACACAATAACAGCTCTGCACAAGTGAGAGTTTAACAGCTTTATTATACTGGTATTCATGCCCTATGACACATATTTGCTTGCGTTGCTACAGTTCAGTGGACATTTCCACTGGTAGACAGCTTCTCTCTGCACATTAGTAGAAGTGGGCACATATTAATGCTTTGCACAAATGACACAGTTAATGCCATATGAGTTATATTTCCTGAGCCAATTAAACTTTTTCCCACATTTCCCTCCTTTTTATCATTACAACGCTCCTAATGATTAATCTACATTACATTACATTACATTATTGGCATTTGGCAGACGCTCTTATCCAGAGCGACGTACAACAAAGTGCATACCCATAACCAGGGATAAGTTCGCTGAAAGACCCTAGAGGTAAGTACAATTTCAACTGCTACCTGTACAACAAAGATAAGGACAAGGGCCATTTTTTTTTTTTTTTTTTTTAACAAACAAACAAACAGAGGAAAAGTCACCAAAGTTAACTATCCAAACACTGCTTACCTAGCCAACTAAAAATACCGATACACAAAGCAAGTCACAGAGACAACAATTAAGGTTCACAGGGAGGTAGGGAGGGATGGGGAGAGGTGCTGCTTGAAGAGGTGTGTCTTCAGCTTGCGCTTGAAGGTGGGGAGAGATTCTATAGTTCTGACCTCAACGGGGAGTTCGTTCCACCACCGTGGAGCCAGAACAGACAGTAGTCGTGAGCGTGAGGTGGAGGTTCTGAGAGGGGGAGGTGCCAAGCGGCCTGTGGAGGCTGAACGAAGAGGTCTGGCAGGGGTGTAGGGTCTGATGATTTTTTGCAGATAAGCTGGGGAAGACCCTTTAACTGCTTGGAAGGCTAGCACCAATGTTTTGAATTTGATGCGAGCCATGACAGGCAGCCAGTGGAGGGAAGTAAGCAGAGGGGTGACGTGAGTATTTGGGAAGGTTGAAGACCAGACGAGCTGCTGCATTCTGGATGAGTTGGAGGGGTCTGATGGCGGACGCTGGGAGGCCAGCCAAGAGGGAATTGCAGTAGTCCAGGCGGGACAGAACCATCGCTTGGACCAGGAGCTGGGTCGAGTAGGGCGTGAGAAAGGGGCGGATTCTCCGTATGTTGTATAGGAAGAACCTGCAAGACCGGGTCACCGCCGCAATGTTCTCGGAAAGGGACAGTCTGCTGTCCATCACCACGCCGAGGTTCCTTGCACTGGGTGACGGCGTGAGTGTGGTATCCCCGAGGGAAATGGAGAGATCCAGATGGGGAGAGTGACAAATGGGAGAATGTCAGGTGTGATAGTTTGGAGAAGAGAAGAGGGGATAGGGTCAAGGGCACAGGTTGTAGGGCGGTGGCAGAGCAGGAGTTGAGAAACATCAGAGTCTGTAAGGGGGGAGAAAGTGGAAAAGGAAGGGATGGGCCTAGAGGGGGGGAAGGGCACAGTGAGGGGGGCGGTCGTTATAAAGGATCTGCGGATGACTGTGACCTTCTCATTGAAGAAATCAGCAAAGTCATCAGCAGCGAAGGAGGACTGAGGAGGAGGAGGCGGTGCGTTGAGGAGAGAGGAGAAAATGGAGAAAAGTTTCCGGGGGTTAGAAGCAGAGTTCTGAATTTGTGTTTGATAGTATTACACTATTAAAATTTCCCCCCATCTGCCTCTCCCTTTCAGGTTTTCAACAGAGGGTTAATTTTTATAGTGGACTCTACTCTTCATCATCATATTGATCATCATACTCCGGTTCTCTATTGGACTGTTCGAGTCTGAGGTACAGACTGGCCGTTGTTCTCTTCATTGCAGCATTGGGAGGACGCAGCATCCACAGCACCCGAGGAGCAGCAGAAACAGTCCGACAACCGTCAGTCCGGTGATCAGGATGCCAGTCCAGCCGGAGAACCACCTTCCCAGGCCTCCTAGCAAATCAGTGGTCCCTGCTCCTTCGTGCATCTTTTCAGAAATCTTCATCCGAGTCAGAACCGCATCTAGTCCCTCTCCATCCCCCATAGTGCTGCGAATACAGTACAACACTGCTCCCCCAACATTAAACAGACGCCGCCTTCTTTTGCGGTTATCATGTCCAATGCTGCTCTATTTTGTCTGGTGGTTATAGTGTTCCTAATCAATCCTAATGCAGTCGTGGTTAAGTTTGCCTCATATATTTGCATATAATATATCAAATTTATCCAACCTGCATGGTTACCCATTTCACACCAGGGGCATAATACCGAGAGAACACGATATCCTACAAGGTTAAGCGCTTTGTACTGGTCAGGTACCCTGTGGGGAGTGCTTATTCCATCAAACCAATTTCCATCTAATTCTGGTGGCAGGAGTACCTCTCTTTTCTGCCTTTTTGGGTGCTCTTTTGGTCTTGTGGTAATTTGGAATGGCCTTGCTAACATTACTCTAGCACAGGTTCCCGTCCAATTGGGGGGTAAGGTAGCTCTTAGCTTGGTGCCTCCGCACATCCACCACAAGTCAGCCATTGCTGTATCTTGGTCATACATTAGTACAGTATTTAGGCAGAAGGCAGTATTACATTGGTCTCCTGGATTGAGGGGCTCTCGCCCTCAAGTTACTTTAATGGTCCTGGGGCATGCCGGGAAGTTGCCCCCTTCCTGATTACTATTATTAGATCTATTCCTTGACAGACACTCAGTATCGGCCTTCCTCAGTATCGGGCATGAACCTCCATTCAAAATGGGAACAGTTTGCAGCCATATGAGAGCTAGTCAGATTGTACAATCCTGTTGACAGCATTGTTAGGCATTCGGCTTCACACAGCGGTCTCGTCTAGTTTGCACAGTGTTCTGGTGGCAAACAGGAGGTGGCGTTTACTTTCCCATTAACACACCACGATATGCTGCTTGTGCAGTTTTGCTCAGTATATTTAATGTTACACAGCCCCGCCACTGCACACGTTGGGCACGTGCAGTTTAACCTCTCCTGTACTTTATCCCACGCCTTCATTTCTGGCCCTGTGTGGAAGGCATCACATTTACTCCATGTGTGAGGGTGTGGAACTAGAGGCAAAGGCTTTATCGCAAATTGAGGCCCACTACACACCAGGCAGTCACCTGTGGGATGGTGAGGCAGTGTTGTTTTGTTAACCCACCAGTACCAATCGCTGCTCGCAGCCACTCTTTTATGATAATCAGTTACCTGTTTTGGAATGGGCTTGCACAGTAAGCCTATTATCAGCACTATCCCCCCAGCCAGCCCTGCAGCTGCTATTCTCTTAAAGGTTGATAATTAAATTTTAGCTAATGGGCAGCGACTAATCCCAAGAACTGTTGTCATTTTCTTCACCGGGTTTGAGACGGATGGTACCTGTTTTATTCACCCCCCTTTATAACCGGTCTTCAGTTCTTAGGTGTCTGCTTGTCCCTCTGTTACTGCCGTGTTTACCTTTTTATAGTGAGTGAGGTGCACCCAGGAAGATCTTTCAGCAATTCTTACTGCTATAGGCGTGGTCAACAGCACCTGATATGGTCCTTTCCACCAGGGCGATGCCCAGGTTTTCCTCAATGTCTTTTACCACCACCCAGTCTCACCACTGGATCGTCTTCTGGTTCTACTGGCTTCTGTCGGGGTTAAGACACTGATAACAGTTTTTTTGTTCCAACATTGCCCTCATGTGATCTACCAGGGTCTAGTCATCTGCTGGTTTCATTATCTTTCCAAATATGGCCATAATATATGGTTTCCAATGTACTATCTCAAATGGGGAGAGACCTCTGTCCTTTCAGAATTCTCTTGCTTAACGCTACCAGGGGGAGACAGTGAGTCCAATTATTTCCCTTCTCTTGCATCATTTTGCGCCATTTCCCTTTGATAGTGCTATCCTTTCTTTCCACCATTCCTGCTGACTGAGGGTGATAGGCACAGTGGTTTTTGAGATCTATGTCCAATTGCTTACCAATATGTGCAATGACCATGTTTACAAATTCTGGTCCATTGTCACTGAATAATCTTTGCGGCCTTGGAATGATTTCCCTGCACAATGATTGTGCCACCGTTAAAGCGTCTGCGTGTGCTGCAGGGAAAATTTCCACCCATCCTGAATATGGGCAAATCATCACCAAGCAATATTTCTGGCCTTCGCTTGGCATAAGGGAGATTAAATCCATCATCCAAAACTGGAACGGATATTCAGCTCCTGGGATCTTTCCCGGTTTTGATTTACACATCCCCTGTGGGTTGTTTCTGATGCAAATCAAACACTTTTTACAAACATTTTGTCAGTAAGTTGTATATCCGAATGCTGAAAACACTTCACTGTCAACCATCCCTCCTTTTGAGACATGGGTTTTCCCATGACTCAATTCAGAAACCAAGTCAAATACATTTCTTGGAAGTACTGGCTTACCCTCTGGGCCCTCCCAGAGTCCAGTATCTTTGTTCAATTTACAGTTATGAATCTATCCCAGAATCTTTTTTTTCTGGTTCTAGTGTTTGTTTTTGCATATCCTGTTATTTTTCCAGATCCAAATCAATGTGTTGTTCTGTTCAATGTGGCAGAGATTGTGTGTGACGCAGCTTTTTTGCTGCTTCATCAGTCTTTTGCCCAGCATTACCCCCAAATGTTTGAGTCAAGACCAAGGTCATGCATCCATTTCTGCTGAAATGGTTTACTTCCGTCTGGGTTTGCCAGCACTGCCGAGCCAACTAATGGTCGCTTTACTTTCGTAAAGGCTTCTTCCGCCTCAGGTGTCCATCGGACATTCTCCTGGGCTGTCATAGGCCTGGTGTATATGAGGTCAGTCAGTGGTTGGGTCAGTTCCACATAGTTACAGATCCATGCTCTGCAGTAATTTACCATTCCTAAAAATGACATCACTTGCTGTTTGGTTTGTAGTTTTGGTGCATTTAGGATGGCCGTTTTTCTACCATCCTCCAGGCGTTTACCGTTCTGGGAAATTAGATGGCCCAAATACTTTACCTCCGGTTTCCACAATTGCAGTTTGCCCTTGCTGAGTTTGTGTTCTTGCTCTGCGAGGAAGTTTAGACACGCCAAAGTATCCTTTTTGCAGGTCTCCTTATCAGGGGAACAAATCAGAATGTAATCAACATACAACATAATTTGACTGCCCCCCTGCGATTCGAATTTTGCCATATTTGCCGCCATCTCTTGTGAGAAAATGGTGGGCGATTCACAGAAATCTTGCGGGCACCGAGTGTCAGTCCATCTTTTTCCCTCGAATGCAAACCAAAACTGGCATTCTTTTGCAACAGGTATTGAGAAGAATGCATTTGCCAGGTCAATCACCGAGAAGAACCCTGATTCTGGTCACAGGTCATTCAGCAGAGTATGTGGATCTGGAACTATGGGAGCTCTTGGACTGATCGCCTTGTTTACAGCTTGCAGGTCTTGCACCATCCTCCCCCATCCATTTCCTTGTTTCACCAGCCTTGTTATCTCTAGTTTCATGCCAATTGGCTACTCGAGAGCAGTCGGCATGCGCTGCATAGACCTGTCTGAGCCTGTCCTGCAGTCCCCTTATCGGGCTCTAGTAGGGTCTGCAGCTGGTCCAGGAGGATCTTGATAAGGGACAACTTGGTTTTGGTGAGTGGGTTCCAGGCACCCTGCACCTGACACCACTCAATGCCCAACATCACTCTCATACATGATTCCAATTCCACCAGATTTGGTCTGTAACTTTGTATCAATTGTCTGATGCAATCTTCTGGTCCCTCTGTAGGGTGTCCATCACCTTTTTATATCTTGCTGGGTCCATGGTCTGTAGACACACTGAGTTCCCCCTTGCCCATCTCCCGAGGGCATTTGTATCATGGGGTACTGATCAACAGTGTAATTGTCTTTAGTCCATGCAGTGCATGGACTGTCAGTCGGACAGTTATCAGAATTTAATGATTTGCCGGGTGGCGCCAGCGGGTATATGGTTGGGTTGCCGAATCCGCCTTTCGGCAGTGTGGGGTATAAGTTACCCACTGGCCCAGCCGGAGACAGACTCAGAAGCAATTTAGGTACAGTCCCAGAATACGACGGTGGCATATTCTGGGGAGGGTTAACCCAAAAATCTCCTTAAGTGATCCGGGAAGAGGTCTTTATTCAGGAGTCCCAGACTCCCCCGTGCACGGTTTCAGGTTTGGTATTCAGTGAGAGTCGAAGTAAAGATCTTCGGATCCCGGACGAGCCCCCAAGTTATGTTGGATGCAAATCTGCAATACAATAAAAGCTCTGCACAAGTGAGAGTTTAACAGCTTCATACAATATGCATCAGGTCCAGCGCTTCCAATGCGGAGAACAATGCCTTATACTTCAGTACATCTTATATAAATATTCTGTTGCTGGGGAGAGTGGGGCAGTCCCTGTCTCCCTCCAGTCAGCAGCCAGCACATGCACCAAGAGAAACTATTCTAAACTCAGGGGTTAATCCAGTGTGGCCCCCTCCTTCGTGGTTAGGTGGGCTCCTGTTTTTCAGCAAGCTTGTGATGATATTTGAAAAAAAAATTCTGATTCTCTTATCTTACTGGTATTCATGCCCTATGACAAATTTGCTCACGTTGATACAGTTCAGTAGAAATTTCCAGTGGTAGACAGCTTCTCTCTGCACATTAGTAGAAGTGGGCACATATTAATGCTTTGCACAAATTACACAGCTAATGCTATCTGAGCTATATTTCGTGAGCCAATTGAAATTTTCCAACAGTCTCACTCTGGATCAGCTCGATTTAAGCAACCATGAACTGCGCATATAAACCTGTGTTATCGCTGTATTTGTATCCTTTGTCGTTCAGCTGAGATGTAAAAAAAACTATATTTTTGGAGGAAAAATGCATTGAGTTCTATGGCAAGGTTGCCCTCCACGAGTCATGGTCGCGTGGTTAGTGATGTGTATTAAAAACGATCTATAGGCCTTTAGGCATCATTTCGTAAAATGTGTTAATGTAGCCCTAAGCTCCTCGTACTGTGGAATGATTGTTGGAATCCCCATACCCTCTGAACTGCATAGCCTATTCTACTTCCATCCATGTGGACTTTCTAATTTACCTGCTAGTTTAATACCTGAACTGTCTAATTTCATAGGCCAGCGGATGGGCGTCCCCCAACAGCTCATCCTGAGATTTTTCTTTTCTCGGAGTTGTTTACCTCATATGCTATTTGAGGGCTTAGGGCTGATATTTCCTATTTTTTCTTCCCTTCTGTTACTATGTAAACTGTCTTTGGGACAGTCTGTTGTGAAAAGCGCTATACAAATACAATTGACGATTGAGTTGGTGATGTTCTATCAATAAATGAATATGTATGTCTTAAAATGTATGTCTTAACTAATTGATCAAGGCTAGCGACAGTCAACAAAGCAGAATTGTAGTTGTTTTTAGTAGGTAGTATATGAGGCTAGATATTCAAATGTTTCAGCACACATTGGCACGTGCGGATTGTAATATGTTGTACCATAACCCGAAAATAACACCAGTATTTACTGGTAATTAAACTAAATTGATTAGAACATGCTAACAAGTGGCAGCATTTAAATAAATTAAAAAATTCAAATAGAAATGGATATAGTCCTCTTATTTCAGGTTCTATCACTTCAGCGCTCTATACTTTTTAATGGGCTTGTGACTGTTCCGTGGTTCGTACGGAAGCGATTGTTTGCTGAACAAAATGAAAATACTCAGGAAGCATGAGGCCACTAATTAACTCTACTGTACCTTGAATTCGCTAATGTCTCATGGGAAAGGTTTAGGACGAGGGAACACAAAATAGACTGTGAAGTTTTCACTGAATAGTATTAACAGAGCTGTGAAGTCAGGGTGCCAATGGAGTATATGATCAGGTCCAATCCTCTTGATGTTGAAGAGGAATAATCTGCAGCACCACGATGTTGCAGTGATGTTCTCACTGTGATGTACCCACTGAAATAGTCATACATATCTTAAGGATGACAGCCTTTAATGGACCAGTTGTGTCTGCTCTGTTTTTGCCAACGGTGATTAATATTGGATAACATAATCTACTATGGGTATTAACTGCACCACTGCTAAATTCTAACTGGTGTCCCATTTTGTTTTGCCTTAAAGAAGCAAAAATGGCAACACTCAATAGAGTCCTCTGTTGGAGAGGAAAATGAGACGCACAGGAAGGAGCAAGAACAGGAGGAGAAAATGCGATCCAAGGAGCAGGTAAAGAAAAGTAGGGAGAATGAACTCCGAGAGAGGAGAGGAAGGTGCTCCTGCGCTGGACAAACATTTGTCTGACAGAAATAACGGTGAGTCTGTGTATGAATGGGTGAATGAGAAGCATTAATGATACAGCGCTTTGGATAAAGGCGCTATATAAATTCCAACCATTTACCAAGCTAATCACCCGGATGGCTTTCCGCTTTGTCTGGGGGAGTACCATGGAAAAGCTGAAACGCATCACCCTCCTCAAGGAGGAGCGAAATGGGGGGCAGGGGGTCCCAGACATGGTGCAGGGTCTGCCCACCCTTGAACGCAGGGAAGGTGGGTAAGGCCTCTGGTACCTTTGCCAGGTACTATGCCACCCCCTTCCTCAGGGCAATGGGCTTGGGTGTGCTAGACAGTACCATACCCTATAGCTGGGACCCCCCCTACATCTACCGAGCCCTGAAGGACTTTGCCAACAGGACGGGTCTGCCCAGGGCTGGCCTACAAAATGAGCTACAAAATGATCATGGCTTATTTAAAATCTGCTCAAATTGTAACGCTCCCGAGGGGGGGGGGCCAGACCGGGACCCGCAAGACCGGGATCTGGGCAAATGTGACACACAAGTGTCTTACTAACAAACAAAAAGACATTGCCTGGATGACAGCCCATAGGTGTCTCCCCACTAGAACATTTATGTATCGCCCCCACGGATGCACTGACTCAGAACACATCTACCATTTGTTCTGGGAGTGCTCCGTGGCCAGGCGGGTCAAGAGGAGTTCTTATTGATTCTCCCCTGATGCCAAACCTAACTTTTTTTGAAAGATATTTTGAAATTGAGGATTTTTTTTATTTTATGTTTGTCACACCGTAGGACAAAATGTCACACCAAAGGACAATGATAGTTATTGCATAAAGAGTCAGAATATATTTTGTTGTAACATTGACAAAGGAGAACAAAACACATAGCACATCAGACGTAACTTTGATTATTTGAGATCCATCGTCAAACAAACACTGACGCATATTATATCTTTGTAAAATTCTATACAATTTCATTTCAAAACAATATTGTGACATTGTAAAAAAGCTAAATTAACATGTAGTTAAACAGTAACAGTGACGTGAAGATAAAATCTTCTAAAAGGAAGTGATGTTGTTTAACATTCATGTACTCCATTCCATCTAAAACATTCTTAGAACAGTTTTTAATCATACTTCACACATTTTAAATCATGAAGATGGCACACTTTTCATCCTTTGACATTCTTAGGTACTTTCAATTTAAAACTTTCAATTCACTTTCAAATATTACCATTCATGTACGAATATTTTTTATTCTTAACAACATTTTCAATAATGAGGTCATTGTACATGGAAGCATTCATCAATCAAGAATTGAACATCAGGGGGTTAGAGTCGAGCACCACGGCGCATTGGCTCCGGTTCAGATATGACACCAATTATCTTCTGCCGTGAATAGTAAATGCAGTCAGGTTTCTTCGGCCACACAAATGAATTCTCACTTTTTTGCTTCAGTCTATTTTTAGTTCATCTCCATGAACCTCCACGATCTGACCAACATATGGCCTGTCATCATACTCCACAATGACAAATTTTCCTTGTGTGAACCTCTCCTCTTCCTCAAAGGAGTCATTTGATTCAATCTCCAGACCATTTCCAAAATCCACCTTCTTTGATTTGTGGCAAGAACATACTTTAGGATATGAACAGAAACAACTTAAGTCTCTGTGCAGGATCACTCCAGGTGAAGATGACAAGACTTGGTTTGTACTGAGAATCCCTGTGACTGGTTTGACAGATGGAGGTAGCAGTTTGTCGTAGGCCTCAATATCAGACTCTTCAATCCATTTGAATTTCACCCTCGTATCTGTTTGGGAGGATAGAAACTCGTAGAAATCTTCTGGAGATTGTAAATCACTGCCTCTCAGAACATACTTGTCCGCCGTTCTTTTCACTGCTCCCCCAACACCATCCGGGGCTCCCTTGCCAGGCGACCTTTCTGAGAAATTCCAAGTTACATCTTTAAAGCCAATTGTGAAGGGAACTTGGCTTAACAGAAAGCAGTTGGTTTTGTTTCGGTATTGTGTTACCGGACCATCACTGATGACATGCAGTGTATCAATGGCCTGGTCATGTTCCAGCATCACATCTTCCAGAACAGGCATGATGTGTGCCCAAACAGCTCTCTCGTCATGCCTTAATGATGGTGACAGAGTTGCATAGCTCTGGGTTCCTTTTCATGTGTATGCAACTGCAGTATGCAGTGTGACTTGCTTTCGGCTTCCTGCCCAGTGATGAGACTGGATTTCTGAATTGGAAATCCCTGGTCCTCTCTTTTGCATCCATCTCTCCCTCAGTTCTTTCTGCTCTAAAAAAGAGTTAAGTTGCATTATATTTATGTACTTTCTATTTATTAGTTGTTTCAGTAACACTTCAGAATATTTTACATAGTCTCCAAAAAACAGCAATAAACATTGAATTGAAGTAATTCTTGAATTTAGAATCATTAAAACTGGTCAAAAGGTAATGAAAAGTATGTTAACAAACTTTGTTTATTTGTTTTAAAAGCTTCTTTAGGAGGTCTTGTCCTATGGTGTGACATCTTTATCATATGGTGTGACAGCTCAATGTGTCACACCAAAGGACATTTTCTGTCACACCAAAGGACATTTCAGCTTCTGTGGCAGTTAATAACCATGCTAATACTAGCTGAAACTGTTATTAGCATTTGGCATTATACATTTGCATAATATTACATAATCCTGCTGTTAAAAATACACATCTTAATAAAAAAATGAAATTTAGAGAACTTCAGTGGTCTGAAAACATAGTTAAATATCTGAACAATTCTGAGAGAAATATTTACCATGTGCACATCTCATGGGCTTCATAGGGGTCTTCACTCACATGACCTTGAATGGGGTCTTTCAACTAAATGTAGTTGTCCATGAAATTGCCCAACTTAAAGTCAGGTTATTGCATAACACCATAGGACATTGTTTTCTGTGACAAATTTTATGATATTCCTACAATTTTTTAAACATATGTATTGGAAAAGTGATTGCCACCTAGTAAAATAGGCACTTGCACAATTGTGCCAGGAGTGTTCATTAACATTTTTAAACATTATTTTCTTTATTTATAAAAGTTCATGTTTATGGAATCATGTTGTCTTCAGTCACACCATAGGACGATTTTGAGATTTGGCTCAAAGTTACAAAAAAATTAAAAATAACTCCAGTTTTAAAACAACAAGTTCATATAAAACAAGAAAATGTTTAAACATTTAATTATTTTAAATGAGAAAAATGTGAAATAAATTGTGTCTTAAATTGTGTTTTATCTTGTGTGACGGTCAACTACCCATATATATCATGACACATACATTATATATAATTATATATATATATATATATATATATATATATATATATATTAAAGACACACACATAAATGTCTTTAATGTTTGTAATGTTAGATACTCACGTGAACATTTTCAGTGTTTTTACCTCCAAGGTCCTCCATAGCTCTTTCAAGGTTTCTTCAGAAAAAGAAGCAGTTTGTTCGTTAGTTAGCTAACGCTACGGCCTACACTACAGTATCTAACTAGGCTAGCTAGCAGTCGAAACATTATCTTGTTAACATAGGCTCAGGTATCATTGAAGCTACTCACCGGTTTTTCCAGCGTAACCTGGAACGTTTTGGAATTTTTACTGGGCCTTCTGCGTTTCCAGAAAATGAAGAAGAGGTCTATTTCTTCCTTTTAATAACATGAGCCATGTTTGAATTTTAGCTAGCTTACTAGCTAACTTGGCTCAATCGGGTAACATTGACGAATTTATTCCAGTGGTGCACTGCATTAAATTATGGGCTGCAGGATCCATTTAAATAGTATAGCAATTAATAACGGTTCATAAACGTTTTTACACGTAGGCTATTCATATGTGCCTGTATGATCACCCACTCTCACCATGTTATTAATCAACTGCTCGAATTTAGTTATGTACCCAGCAAAGATGGTAAGGTGACTTGAGCTATAATAAATGAGTTGTTACCTCCCCCCCTAAATAGACATGTTTTGGTCCAACATTTTAGCGCGCGAGCAACGGCTGCGGTTATTTGAAATAGCTAGTTGACTTTAATTTGGCAGTGGAGGACAGCGTTCACGTTACTCGGTAAGTTAAACCGTGTACGCTATAATATAAATTGTCACATAAAATGTATCGCTATCATTATTAAAAATATGCATAGCATGATATATATGTAATTTGATAGCTGGTAATACCGTTAACGTCGTAGACTAACGTTCACACCGCCTGGAGGCAGCTAACGTAGCTAGCTAGCTAGCTAAATAGTTAAGGCATAAAAAAATGTGCTAGCTAGCTAGCCAAATAAGTTTCTTGGTAATTCTTTTTTATTCAAAATTAACAATATGTGAATGATTGGATCAGTCACGCCTCAGACATTGATTACATATTTAAAATGAGTTATTATGGAATTAAGTATTTTATTTTGTGTCTGTTATAATGGAGTATGATTTAGCTGATGTGTGAATGTGCAAAATGAAATGACCTTAAGTATCTACCCTATCCTGTCTTGTCCTATCCGGCATCAACATTGCGCTTCTTAGGACAGTTCAGGTAACGTTTAAGCAAATTAAGTAAATTAATTAACATTGTGTTTGGTTTACTTAAGACAACAAGTTCAACATCCAAAATACTGCTCATGTCTGTCTTTCCTGTGGATGTCCTTCTGAACAGCAATTTGCGAGGACAAACCCGGGAGGGAAGACAGAGCAGGGAGCCTCTGGATGGCAAGTAAGTCGATGCACTTTACAGTAAGTTTAGGTGTGTGTGTGTGTGCGCGATGCGGTGTGTGTGTGGGATGGTTCACTCAAATCACACGATTCTGTAATGGTTGTTAGTATTCTATGGTTCCTGTTTATTTGCAGTAGTTATTATTAGCTAAATAATGATATTACAGGTTCCTGCACTGCATCGGCATTATGCATGAATTTCCACCCTGAAAATAATTAGAACTCATCGGTTTGCACTCTGTAAACATATGTATTTTAAGTTTAATATGCTACAGTAAGCATATTCAATTTAATAATTTGAAAACATACACAACGATAGACACAGGTTGAAGTGCAGTGGCGCTTCACAGATGAGATCAATTTTCTTCTGTGGCGTCACAAGGGGGTGCCACATAAAAGGGCAAAACTATATGTTCATGCTCATTGTTCGTTTTCAGAGATTACAGAATGCACAATATTTGTAAGTAATGAGAATGTATTTTTATTTAAACATTTGAACGTTAACCATGCAAAATATTTTTTAAAAGAAGGTCGTGGAATAAAGTAAACATGTTACTTTGCAAAGCATTATTATTGCTTAACTGGTTACATCTTAATTGGATATTTTAGCCTGTACATTATCTTCACTATTCTTTCACTCTTGTGTTTCTTGTCCAGTCAAAGCACCACAAATTGGAGCCACTGGTGGCCATTCCCCTATGGAAGTATGTACCACAAGATTCATGAATCCAAATCTAATAGTCTATACTCATACACGTTTTTAGTATGTAGTATATGAGGCTAGATATTCAAATGTTAATAACTCAAAAATGACACCAGTGTTAACTGGTAATAAAACTAAATTGATTAGAATATGCTAACAAGTGGCAGCATTTAAATTAATTAAAACATTCAAATAGAAATGGATATAGTCCTCTTATTTCAGGTTCTATCACTTCAGCGCTCTATACTTTTTAAGGGGCTCGTGACTGTTCTGTGGTTCGTACGGAAGCGATTGTTTGCTGAACAAAATGAAAATGCTCTGGAAGCATGAGGCCACTAATTAACTCCACTATACCTTGAATTCGCTAATGTCTCATGGGAAGGGTTTTGGACGAGGGACCACGAAATAGACTGTGAAGTTTTCACTGAATAGTATTAACAGAGCTGTGAAGTCAGGGTGCCAATGGAGTATATGGTCAGGTCCAATCCTCTTGATGTTGTCGAGGAATAATCTGCAGCACCACGATGTTGCTGTCAAGTTCTCACTGTGATGTACCCACTGAAATAGTTAACATTTTATGGTTTTACCATAACTAAAGATGCAAACTGACGGTGGACTACAACTACTTAATCTGGCTCTATCTGATAGACATACATATCTTAAGGATGACAGCCTTTAATGGACCAGTTGTGTCTGCTCTTTTTTTGCCAACGGTGTTTAATATTGGATAATATAATCCACAATGGGTATTAACTGCACCACTGCTAAATTCTAACTGGTACCATTTTGTCTTGCTTTAAAGAAGCAAAAATGGACAAAGGCAACACTCAATAGAGTCCTGGAGAAGGAGAAGAAGGAGAAGGTGGAGGAGAGAAGGCGAGCGGAGGAACAGAAGATGAGGAAGGAACTGAAAAGAAAGATTGCTGAAAGAGGCAGGCAAGAAGAAGAGGAAAAAAGACACAAGAAGGAACTGGAAATAGCAGCAAAGGAGGGAGAGAGAATGAAGATGGAGGAGCAGAGAAAAAGACAAAAGCAGAGGAAACAAGTGCAGGAGATGGAAAGAAAAGAGCAGGAGGAGAAGAACAGGCAGGTGAAGGAAAACCTGGTGAGAGAAAATGAAAGGAGGACTGATGAAGTGGAGAGAAGACAAATGGAGGCCAGAAAGCAGATAAAGAGGGAACAGGAAAAGAAGAAAGGCCTCGAAAGGGACAGGAAAGAAAAGGAGAGGGCAGAGGAGAAATGGCAAGCTGAGAATGAGCGGAGGAAAAGGGAGGATGAGCAGGAGAGAAAACGAAGGGACAGAGAGATACAGGTGATTGAGAGAGTGATGGAAAAGACAGAAAGGATGAAGCAAGCTGAAGAACAGGAGGAACTGGTAAGGATCATTCAGAAGCGGGCAGAGAGAGAGAAGGAAGCCCAGGATAAAAAGAAAGAAAATGAGCAGTTGAAGAGAGAAATGCAGGAGAAGATATTCCTGGAAAAGATGAGGAAGAAGAAGGAGAAGAACGGGAGGAAGCGAGTGGAGGGAGACATGAGGAGAGAACTGTTGGAGAGGAAAATGTTTGAGAAGCACAGGAAGGAGCAAGAACAGGAGGAGAAAATTAGATCCAAGTGCAAGCCAAGGAGCAGGTGAAGAAACTCCGAGAGAAGAGGAAGGTGTTGAAAGCAATGGCGGAGGCGATAGGGCAGCTGGAGGCGCAGAGATTGAGGGAAAGGCAGGAGAAAAGGAAGAAGGATAAGATAGAAAAATAGTCAAGTCTTGTGTCAGGCAGGGGTGCCCTCTCGCATCTCTCCTGTACGTCATCTACCTGGAACCGTTCCTCCAGGCCATCAGGGCCAATCCAGGTGTGGTGGGCTATCCACTACCTGGAGCTGGGGGGGAACGGTTGAAGGCGATGGCGTACATGGACGACATTTCCATCGTCACCACAGATAGTCGGTCCATTGCTTGTGCCACCAAGGTGTTGGACGACTTCTGTGTGGCCACTGGCGCCCTGGTCAACTGGGACAAGAGTGAACTGTTTCTGTCTCCACATTGGAGTGAGGAGCTGACCGTTTCCTTCCCTGTACCTAGGAATACCATCAAGCTCCTGGGGGTGACCTTCCAGGCTGACGGAGGAGGGAGAACCAGCTGGGAGGGAGCCCTTTGCCACGTCCAAAATAAAATCAGGAGCTGGAGTGCACTGCCCTTGACCATGGCAGGTAAGATCCTTGTCCTGAAGGAAATTGTCCTACCCATTCTGCTCTATGTGGGGAGAGTGTTTTCCCCAGGCAAAGCCAGCGGAAAGCCACTGGGGCGACATGGCTCAGACAGTAAGAGCAGTCGTCTGGCAGTCGGAGGGTTGACGGTTCGATCCCCCGCCCGGGCTGTGTCGAAGTGTCCCCGAGCAAGACACCTAACCCCTAAATGCTCCTGACGAGCTGGTCGGCGCCTTGCATGGCAGCCAATCGCCGTTGGTGTGTGAGTGTGTCTATGAATGGGTGCATCAGAAGCATCAATTATACAGCGCTTTGGATAAAGGCGCTATATAAATGCCAACCATTTACCAAGCTAATCACCCGGATGGCTTTCCGCTTTGTCTGGGGGAATACCATGGAAAAGCTGAAACGCATCACCCTCCTCAAGGAGGAGCGGAATGGGGGGCAGGGGGTCCCAGACATCGTAACCATTATTATGGTGCAGGGTCTGGCCACCCTTGAACGCAGGGAAGGTGGGTAAGGCCTCTGGTACCTTTGCCAGGTACTATGCCACCCCCTTCCTCAGGGCAATGGGCTTGGGTGTGCTAGACCGTACCATACCCTATAGCTGGGACCCCCCCTCCGTCTACCGAGCCCTGAAGGACTTTGCCTACAGGCCGGGTCTGCCCAAATTGTAATGCTCCCGAGGGGGGGGCCAGACCGGGACCTGCAAGTCCTCTGGGCAAATGTGACACACAAGTGTCTTACTAACAAACAAAAAGACATTGCCTGGATGACAGCCTATAGGTGTCTCCCCACTGGAACATTTATGTATCGCCAGCACTTAACCCTGACTGAACGCTGCCCCCACGGATGCACTGACTCAGAACACATCCACCACCTGTTCTGGGAGTGCTCTGTGGCCAGGCGGGTCTGGGGCCCTGTTTGTTCCTCTCCCTCCCTTAGCAGGTTCCTGCTGAGGTCCTCCCTGATGGCTGAGGGCATCCTCTACGGTCCGCCGAGGGGGTGCAAGACCACCGAGCTCCATCGTCAGTGGAGGATTATTAACACCATGAAGCAGGTCCTGTGGGAGACGAGGAACATCAAGGTCTACCAAAAGACATTTGTAGATCACTCTCCGAAGGAGGATCCAAAACCTCCTCCAAGACGGCGTGATGTTGGACATTCACATTAACAAGACCCTGGCGAGAGAGAAATGGGGGGTGGACCACTGGAAAGAACTGGTCATATAGTCCACCCCCCCTAAGAGGGGCAAGAGGTCCTCAACACCTGCACAACCTAAGCAAGACCCCTTTTTTCTTAACATCTCTGCCCGGTTTGGGATATCTTAAACTCACCATTTCTTGCTTTTTGTTTTGACCTGATTTTGTTAACATTTTAAATATTTAGTTTTTCAACTTTCTTACTTGGTTTCGTTTAAATAAGATCTGTGTCTTGTAGTTTCAAAATGAGTGTCTGTATTTTTTTAAAATGATTATGTTGTGTTATTGAGTGTTTTAACATTTTTAAATTGTAAAGGACTTAAAAACCACTCTACTATATTAAACTATCTATTTGAAACAAAGGAGTACCTCCATTTATTTTTCTACTGACAATCGTACGGAGGAATATATTGAACTCTTTAAAAATTCTACAGAGAGGAAAAGAAAAGAAACACAGGAAGTGCAAAAAAGATTAGAGCAACGGAAAAGGACAGAGGAGACGAAAGAAAATCTGGAGAGGGAGAAGAAAATGAAAGAGAAAGTGGAGAAGATGAAGAGAGAGAAGGAAAGGAAAACTCAGGAGAAGGAGAGAAAAGCTATCAAATCCAAAAAAGTATCATTAGTGTTCTTCTGATAAAAATTCTATTTATAAACAACTTTAATGAAAAAACAATCTGTACATTTCATGCAGGTTTCCTTTACATATATTTGATTCCGTTTTATTATTATTTTATTCGTTATTCTTGCACGTACATTTAGAAATTAGGAAAAAAAATAAAGTCAAGTATTGGGTTTCATTTTCTTTCATAAAATTTTTTTGATAAAAAAAAATCGATGTACACTTGTCTCTTTTCTCCTCATTTTTTGACTAGTTATATAGGTTTCCTTTATATAATTTTTTATTCTGTTTTATTCTTTTTTATTCGTTATTCTTAGTTCAATGAAAAAAAGAAATTTAATTTATAAATTGACATACATTAACATAATTTCTCTATGATTAATATAGTAAACATACATGATTGTTGTGTGCCTCACTGCTTGAAATGTGTAAGAATCATATATTGTTCTTACATGATTTTTGGCTTTTTAATGTATGTTAACATATTAGAAATTCATGAGAATACCATACCATTTCTGTATGATGTATTAGGATACATTTAAATCCGAAATAAGCTAACAACATAACTAGTTAACAGTCATATTGCCTCACGTTAAACCTACACTCAGTAGTTGTAATCACATAGTCAATAACGGTAAAACATTTTTCGGTTACAACACGGCATTTTGCAACTCAATCAAGTAGAGGTTTAATTTATAGATTAAATGCAGCACTGCATTAAATTACGGGTTACAGGATCCATTGAAATATTATAGCAATTAATAACGGTTCATAAACGTTTTTACGCGTAGGCTATTCATATGTACCTGTATGATCAACCATTCACACCATGTTATTAATCAACTGCTCGAATTTAGTTATGTACCCATCGAAGATGGTAAGGTGACTTGAGCTATAATAAATTAGTTGTTACCTCCCCCCCTAAATAGACATGTTTTGATCAAACATTTTAGCGTGCGAGCAACGGCTGCGGTTATTTGAAATAGCTAGTTGGCTTTAATTTGGCAGTGGAGGACAGCATTCACGTTACTCGGTAAGTTAAACCGTGTACGCTATAATATAAATTGTCACATAAAATATATCGCTATCATTATTAAAAATATGCATAGCATGATATATACGTAATTCGACAGCTGGTAATACCGTTAACGTCGTAGACTAACGTTAACACCGCCTGGAGGCAGCTAACGTAGCTAGCTAGCTAAATAGTTAAGGCATAAAAAAATGTGCTAGCTAGCTAGCCAAGTAAGTTTCTTGGTAAGTTTCTTGGTAAGTTTCTTGGTAATTCTTTTTTAGTCAAAATTAACAATATGTGAATGATTGGATCAGTCACACCTCAGACATTGATAACATATTTTAAATGAGTTATTATGGAATTAAGTATTTTATTTTGTGTCAGTTATGTTGTAATGGAGTATGTTTTAACTGATGTTTGAATGTGCAAAACAAATTACCTTAATACAGTATCTGCCCTATCCTGCTTTGTCCTATCCATCAACATGCTTCTTAGGACAGTTCAAGTCACGTTTAAGCAAATTAAGTAAATTAATTAACATTGTGTTTGGTTTACTTAAGACAACAAGTTCAACATCCAAAATATGCTGAGGGATTTGGCTCCAAGTTCACCTTTGGCCCCACTGAAACGTCAACACGTTCCAACAAAGAGGTTTGAAGAAGACTGATGATTCAACAGACATTGATAAAAGTCAGGTGACTTACTCTCAGCTTCTAGCTCTGAATAAAAATAAGGCTGTATGGATACTATTTATTTACTACTCACGTTACTTTTCTCTTTAGTCTTTATTTAATTGATTGTACCAAGTAGAAATATATGGTGAATGTATGCAAGAAAACTAAATATCGGCTTGATTGCCCTTGCTTGACACAATCGAAACCAGTGGAATGGTCCCAAAGATTTCAAACCCTGGCCTTCTGGCACTCTAGGCAGGCTCAATCAGCACTTAATATATTTGAAAGGCAAATAGTATTTGACCCAGGTAAGTATGAATGTCTCAGCTGAAGTTTCATTATAATCATCCTGTTCGCCCAGGCCACAGACATCAGCTTCTCCTATGCCACAGATGTTCAGACTTAGAGAGTCATCTGATGAAGTCTTTACTGAAATGGTAGCTTTCAAACTACAATATCTAAACCAGTATCCTTGAATCCAGCGTGTACAGTGACTGTCTTGGTGTCTTCAGACGTTTTCTGTGTTCATTCTATTTTATTTTTCAGTTGCAACTTATTTGCTAAAAGCATGCTTGAATTGATTCTACAAGAAATGGTTCATTATTGGACACTAACCAAACATTGTTTTAATAGAATAATGTGGTAATACACAAACACAACTTCTGAAATCACTGCTTTGAAGTTACACCACGACAACAAGTGCTACATTTCACACTTGCGAAAAGCTTCAGTAAATATTTTTAAAAATCATTTTTTGTGTTTGAAAACTGTAGAGAAAATAATGGAATTGCTTACCCAATAAAAAAAGGAGTTAATGTATGGGGGCAAATTATTACCATTATTTTTATTCTTTGTGTGTTCACGGGTTGAAATATATCCAGGAACACAGGTCTTCTGTGACAAACTGGCATGGGCTGCAGCTGGGAACGCGACTTTGATGTCTGTCTTTATACAGACACTGCTCATGTCTGTCTTTCCTGTGGATGTCCTTCTGAACAGCAATTTGCGAGGACAAACCCGAGAGGGAAGACAGAGCAGGGAGCCTCTGGATGCCAAGATAGTCGATGCAATTTACAGTAAGTTTAGGTGTGTGTGCGCGATGCGGTGTGTGTGTGGGATGGTTCACTCAAATGACACGATTCTGTAAAGGTTGTTAGTATTCTATGGTTCCTGTTAATTTGCAGTAGTTATTATTAGCTAAATAATGATATTACAGGTTCCTGCACTGGATAGGCATTACGCATGAATTGCCACCCTGAAAATAATTAGAAGTCATCGGTTTGCACTCATCTGTTTGTAAACATATGTATTTTAAATTTAATATGCTACAGTAAGCTAATTTAATTAAATGAACACTGTAAATGATGAAAATTCTTAACCAAAAATAGATTATGTCAGGAGATAATGGGGAAATGACCTGATTACTGAATATCACCACAAGGGGGATGTAGACCACGATTGAACAAGGACTTAATTTGTTCCAGCAGCTCAAATGTATATGGAAACTAAAAGTATTGTTACAATGTTTTAAATTGACCCACTAGCACTGTTTTCCTTCATTTGTTTTATTGTAGCAGCTACACTGAAAAAATGGCCCAATGCTACAACCTCTCAAATGGGATCAACTCAATGAGCTCCGCCACAAGAAAAGGCAGCAAGACAAACAAAAGGATGGAACCTACTGCTTTTTGACAATTAAGGCTAGGTTTGCCCTTCCGATGGCTCTGAAGAACTTTTTGCCTGACCCATGCACGCCCCCTGTCTAGAATAGAGAATGCCCCCTATGTGAGTGGGTGAGTTATTCCCATTGTTGGACTGCATGCAGTACCAGTTGTGACCAGCAGTTGTCTACTTCAACTAGGCTTTCCTGGT
Source organism: Conger conger (assembly GCF_963514075.1). Taxonomy (NCBI): domain Eukaryota; kingdom Metazoa; phylum Chordata; class Actinopteri; order Anguilliformes; family Congridae; genus Conger; species Conger conger. The sequence goes on from NC_083773.1 coordinate 35,662,105, forward strand.
CTTGTTAAAAAGGGTTATTAAGGATGGACATTTATCCAAGTATGGTAAGCGTTTTAACAGGGTGTTCAATGTTAAAGGGATAGTTCACCCTTTTACACTTACTGACTTGAAACCAAAACATTTATTTTCTCGTTTCCTTTTGGTTTAAAGAGAATGTCTGCTGTGTAAGTAGCATGATTGAATGACTGAAAATGGCTATGTATGCTGACAAATAAACATTATGTTTTAACATATACAAATTGTACAGATTTATATGTTTGCTGTATATTAAAGGGGCCATAATCAAGTAAGAATTAATATACGTTTTCTTTATGTTTTAATGCAGTGAGACAATAATCGCATGTTTACTGTCTCATTCATTTCTAATATGTTAACATACATTAAAAAGCCAAAAATCATATAAGAACAATATATGATTCTTACACATTTCATGCAGTGAGGCACACAACAATCATGTACGTTTACTATATTAATCATACAGATACATACAATTATGTTACATTTACATTCATTTCTAATATGTTGACATGCATAAATACTATATTTCTACATGCATAAATCATACAATTTTCATATCCATTTTTTATAAGTCACTGTATATGAAAGGGGCCATAATCAAGTAAGAATTCATATATGTTTTCTTTATGTTTTAATGCAGTGAGACACAATAATTTCGATAAGAACATACAAAAAAAAACATGATTTTTATATAACTTCTTTTTTATATAACACGCGGTATTACCAATATCCTCCGAGGGCACTTCTTCTTGGGCGTTTGCCCGTGTTTGGAATGGTCAGCCACTGTGAATTGTGAATATATGGATTAACATAATTGGTTAAAGACAGAATTTCAACGATACTTTTAAAGTAAGCAAGACTGTGGTAAAGAATTGTACAAAAAGTAATCTCTAAGAATAATACCAAAAAATAAGACAAATACTACAAAATAAGATGTAAAAGAAACAAGCCTAAAAAACACAGTCTGCTGCAAAGCACACAATCCACAGAAAAACACACAGCTGCCCAAAATCTACATAGAAAATACATTCACACAAGACAAGAAATGAAATTCAATGCCCAAGTTCTGGTTTCTAACTTTCTAATTAAATAAAACACGTAACACGGAACACAACTTCCATTGTGATAAACCGGAAATAATTATTCAATAAGGATATGCTGCTTCAACAAAACGTAGAAACTTGTCAATTTTAATTTAGCGGTAGTCCTGTTAATTTGAACAATAAATGAATTTTATAAAAACCTAATTTGATAGCCCATTACATGTCGTTCTAGTCGTTCTCGCCTACTATGCTACTTCATCGAAATGGGAGTCCTCACCAACGTCTTGAAGCAGTAGGCCTAGCTATACAATTATCTAATGTCGGCCCATGTAGGATTGGGTTGCACCAGCTGTACTTCAGTTCAAACGTAGCCTAGATAGCTATAACTTTAAATCCTTGATTAATGCATTACTAGTATACTAACATAAAAGCGATGACAACCGAAATCAGCTAACAGCGTAACTAGCTAACAGTCATATAGCCTAACGTTACACCTACACTCAGCGGGTTTAATCACACAGTCAATCACGAACTGTAAAACATATTTCCTGCACACAGCATCATTTTTCTGGAACACTTCGGCATTTTGCAACTCAATAATCACGTAGAGGTTTCATTTATGGATAAGATATTTCAATAGCGATCTACCCAGCAAACTAGCTAAGATGCCAAGTTGAAGTTTTTCATCGTTGATTATCCACACGTCTTCGGAATGACTTTACGTCCAAAGGGTTACGATATAACCAGTTAGCTAGGACATACAAGTAATCATGTCGCACAACGTTTATTAGCTGATTTTGTTGTAAAGTATCTCGTAGCTCGGTAGTTTGGACTTTACACATGGTAAATCCTTGGGATTTTTCCAGCTCACTGGTTAGTTATATCACTTAATGCGTTATATGATTGAACGCATTAAAAGTAAGCTTACCGGTGACAAAGTGATACGAACTCGTATATATTCAATTTGTTCTGGTGTAACATTTTGCCTACTTAAATAGCAAATCCAACTTGAAAGAACGACTTGTCTCACTCTGGATCAGCTCGACTTAAGCAACCATATAAACCTGTGTTATCGCTGTATTTGTATGCTTTGTCGTTGACCTGAGATATTAAAAAAAAAAAAACTATTTTTGGAGGAAAAAATACATTGAGTTATATGGCAAGGTTGTCCCTCCACGAGTCATGGTCGCGTGGTTTGTGATGTGTATTAAGAACGATCTATATGCCTTTGGGCACGCATTATTTCGTAAAATGTGTTAATGTATCGCTAAGCTCCTCGTACTGTGGAATCATATTTGGAATCCACATACCCTCTAAACTGCATAGCCTACTCTACTTCCATCCATGTGGAATTTCTAATTTACCTGCTAGTTTAATACCTGAACTGTCTCAATTTATGAGGATGGGCGTCCCCCTACAGCTCATCCAGAGATTTATTTTTCTTCTCGCCACTGTTTGAGGGAGTTGTTTACCTCATATGCTATGTGGGGTTTAGGGCTGATATTTCCTATTTTTTCTTCCCTTCTGTTAATACGCAGAGCGTCTTTGGGACAGTCTGTTGTGAAAAGCGCTATACAAATACAATTGACTATTGAGTTAGTGATGTTCTGTCAATAAATTCATACGTATGGCTTAAAATGTATGTCTTAACTAATTGTTCAAGGCAAGAGACAGTGAACCATGCAGAATTGTATTGTAGTTGACTGCGATACAGAAGACGAATTTGAAAACATACACAACGATAGACACAGGTTGAAGTGCTGTGGCGCTTCACAGATGGGATCAATTTTCTTCTGTGGCGTCACAAGGGGGTGCCACATAAAATGGCAAAACTATATGTTCATGCTCATTATTCGTTTTCAGAGACTAGAGAATGCACGATGTTTGTAAGTAATGAGAATGTATTATTTAACGTTAATCATACGAAATATTGTAAATAAGAAGGTAGTGGAAGAAAATAAACATGTTACTTTCCAAAGAGTTATTGCTTAACTGTATACATCTTAATTGGATATTTTAGCCTGTACATTATCTTCACTATTCTTTCACTCTTGTGTTTCTTGTCCAGTCGAAGCACAACAAAGTGGAGCCACTGATGGTCTGTGGCCATTCCCCTACGGAAGTATGTAATGCAGTATTCGTAAAACCAAATCTAATAGTCTCTACTCACACACGTTTTTAGTATGTAGTATATGAGGCCAGAGATTCAAATGTTTCAGCACACATTGGCACGCGCGGATGTTTACTGGTAATTAAACAAAATTGATTAGAGCATGCTAACAAGTGTCAGTATTTCAAAAAATAATATTTGGGGCTTTTTCAAATAGAAATGCTAATATGCACTTATTTCAGGTTCAATCACTTTAGCACAATACTTTTTAATGGGCTTGTGACTGTTCCATGGTTCGTACAGAAGCGATTTTTTGCTGAACAAAATGCAAATGCTCTGGAAGCACGAGGCCCCGAATGAACTCCACTGTACCTTGAATTCGATAATGTCTCATGGGAAGGGTTTAGGATGAGGGACCACAAAATAGACTGTGAAGTTTTCACTGAATAGTATTAACAGAGCTGTGAAGTCAGGGTGCCAATGGAGTATATGGTCAGGTCCAATCCTCTTGATGTTGTAGAGAAATAATCTGCAGCACCACGATGTTGCTGTGAAGTTCTCACTGTGATGTACCCACTGAAATAGTTAACATTTTATGGTTTTACCATAACTAAAGATGCAAACTCACGGTGAACTATAACTACTTAATCTGGCTCTATCTGATAGACATACATATCTTACCAGTTGTGTCTGCTTTTTTTTGCCAACGGTGTTTAATATTGGATAATATAATCCACTATGGGTATTAACTGCACCACTGCTAAATTCTAACTGATGTCCCATTTTGTTTTACCTTAAAGAAGCAAAAATGGACAAAGGCAACAAATAGAGTCCTGGAAAAGGAGAAGGAGGAGAGAAGGCGAGCGGAGGAACAGAAGATGAGGAAGGAACAGAAAAGGAAGATTGCTGAAAGAGGCAGGCAGGAAGAGGAAAAAAGACACAAGAAGGAACTGGAAGTGGCGGCAAAGGAGGGAGAGAGAATGAAGATGGAGGAGCAGAGAAAAAGAGAAAAGCAGAGGAAACAAGTGCAGGAGATGGAAAGAAAAGAGCAAGCTGAAGAACAGAGGAGGAGAGAACTGGAAAGGATCGTTCAGAAGCGGGCAGAGAGAGAGAAGGAAGCCCAGGATAAAAAGAAGGAAAATGAGCAGTTGAAGAGAGAAATGCAGGAGAAGATATTCCTGGAAAAGATGAGGAAGAAGAAGGAGAAGAACGGGAGGAAGCGAGTGGAGGGAGACATGAGGAGAGAACTGTTGGAGAGGAAAATGTTTGCGAAGCTCAGGAAGGAGCAACAACTGACGGAGAAAATGAGATCCAAGGAGCAGGGGAAGAAAAGTAGGGAGAATGAACTCCGAGAGAAGAGGAAGGAGTTGAAAACAATGGTGGAGACGATAGGGCAGCTGGAGGCGCAGAGATTGAGGGAAAGGCAGGAGAAAAGGGAGAAGGATAGGATAGAAAAAGAGGAAATGGAGAAGAAGATGCTTCTGGAAGAAGCCAAACGGAGGGAGAGGGAACAGAAGCAAATAAGATTAGAGCAACGGAAAGGGAGAGAGCAGGCGAAAGAAAACCTGGAGAGGGAGAAGAAAATGAAAGAGAAAGTGGAGAAGATGAAGAGAGAGGAGGAAAGGAAAACTCAGGAGAAGGAGAGAAAAGCTAAAGAAAAGGAAGATAAGATAAGAGAGGAGAAGAAAAAAAGTGAAAGAAGGAGGGTGATGGAGGAGAAGAAGAAAAAGAAGGAAGAGGAGGAGAGGGAGAGAAGAGAGGGAGAGAGAAAAGACCGCCATGAAAAGAATAGAGGACATGAAAAAGCAGGCAGTGGAGGATTCAAAACTAGAGAAGGAGAGAAATTGGAGAGCACAGGAGAGGAAAGCCCACGGTAAGAGGACGGAGGTAATGGCGGACAGGAAAAACAAAGACAAGGAGGACTCAACAAATTGTGAAATGGGGGATGCAGGAAAGATAGAAAGGGCCCAGAAAATGAAAGAAAATAGAAGATTAAAATCTGAGAAGGCAGACGGAGAAAAGGAGAGAAAAGCAAAAGCGAAAATAGCAGTAGAAAAGGTTTATGGGAAAAACAAAATGGAGGGAAAGGAAAAAACAGGAAGATTAGAGGAACGGAAAAGGAGAGAAAAAGATGAAGGAAACCTGGAGAGGGAGAGGAAAATAAAAGAGAAAAGGGAGAAGATGTAGAGAGAGGAGAGGAAGGAGAAGGGGAGGAGGAGAAAAGGCAAGCGGAGGAATACAAGATGAGGAAGGAACAGAAAAGGAAGATCGCTGAGAGAGGCAGGCAAGTGGAAGAGGAAAAAAGACACGAAGGAACTGGAAGGAAGTGGAAATGGCGGCAAAGGAGGGAGAGAGAATGAAGATGGAGGAGCAGAGAAAAAGAAAAGCAGAGGAAACAAGTGCAGGAGATGGAAAGAAAAGAGCAGGAGAAGAACAGGCAGGTCAAGGAAAAACTGGTTAGAGACAATGAAAGAAGGGCTGAGGAAATGGAGAGAAGACAAATGGAGGCCAGAAAGCAGATAAAGAGGGAACAGGAAAAGAAGAAAGGCCTCGAGAGGGACAGGAAAGAAAAGGAGAGGGCAGAGGAGAAATGGCAAGCTGAGAATGAGCGGAGGAAAAGGGAGGATAAGCAGAAGAGAAAACGAAGGGACAGAAATACAGGAGATTGAGAGTGATGGAAAAGATAGAAAGGATGAAGCAAGAGGAAGAACAGTGGAGGAGAGAACTGGATGATTCAGAAGTGGGTAGAGAGAAAAAAGAGGGAGAGAAAAATGAAAAAGAATGAGATGGAGAGAGGAGGAAAAGAAAGTGAGAAAGTAAAGGAAAATTCAGGAGGAGAGAAAAATTAAAGGGAAGATAAGAGAGGACAAGAAAATGTCTTACAGAAAAAATCTAATCCAAAAAAGTATCAATAGTGTATTCCGATTAAAAAAAAAACTGTTTAAAAACAATTTGAATAAAAAAACAATTTATTAAAAAAAATCTATTAAAAAATAATTAAAATCAATGTACTCTTCTTTCTCCTCGTTTTTTGATTAGTTATATAGGTTTCCTTTATCTTTTTTATTGTTTTATTCTTTTCTATTAGTTATTTTTAGTTCAATGAAAACTCATTTATGAAAATAATATTTTCATTTATAAATGAAGAAAAAATAACTTTAAATCCAAAATAAGCTAACTACGTAACTAGCTAAGAGTCATATAGCCTCACGTTAAATCTACACTCAGCGGGTTTAATCAGTCACTCACTAACAGTAAAACATATTTTCTGCACACAGCATCATTTTTCAGTGGCATTCCTTGGCATTTTGCAAGTCAATAATCAAGTAGAGGTTTCATTTATGGATAAGATTTTTCAATAGCGATCTACCCAGCAAACTAGCTAAGATGCCAAGTGGAAGTTTTCATCGTTGATTATGCACTCGTCTTCGTGATGACTTTTGTTGGATACAAATCTGTAACACAATAACAGCTCTGCACAAGTGAGAGTTTAACAGCTTTATACAATATACATATCGGGTCCAGCGCTTGCAAAGAGGAGAACAATGCCTCATACTTTGTTACAGCTTATATACACATTCAGTTGCTGGGGAGAGTGGGGCAGTCCCTGTCTCCCTCCAGTCAGCAGCCAGCACATGCACCAAGAGAAACAATTCTAAGCTCTGGGGTCAATCCAGTGTGGCCCCCTCCTTCATGGTTAGGTATTATCAGCACTATCCCCCCAGCCAGCCCTGCAGCTGCTATTCTCTTAAACGTTGATAATTTCATTTTAGCTAATGGGCAGCGACTAATCCCAATTTTCTACACCGGGTTTGAGACGGATGATACCTGTTGTATTCACCCCCCTTTGTAACCGGTCTTCGGTTCTTAGGTGTCTGCTTGTCCCTCTGTTACTGCCGTGTTTACCTTTTTACAGTGAGTGAGGTGCACCCAGGAAGATCTTTCAGCAATTCTTACTGCTATGGGCGTGGTCAACAGCACCTGATATGGTCCTTTCCACCAGGGCGACGCCCAGGTTTTCCTCAATGTCTTTTACCACCACCCAGTCTCACCACTGGATCGTCTTCTGGTTCTACTGGCTTCTGTCGGGGTTAAGACACAACTGATAACAGTTTTTTTGTTCCAACATTGCCCTCATATGATCTACCAGGGTCTAGTCATCTGCTGGTTTCATTATCTTTCCAAATATGGCCATAATATATGGTTTCCAATGTACTATCTCAAATGGGGAGAGACCTCTGTCCTTTCAGAATTCTCTTGCTTAACGCTACCAGGGGGAGACAGTGAGTCCAATTATTTCTCGTCTCTTGCATCATTTCGCGCCATTTCCCTTTGATAGTGCCATCCGTTCTTTCCACCATTCCTGCTGACTGAGGGTGATAGGCACAGTGGTTTTTGAGTTCTATGTCCAATTACTTACCAATATGTGCAATGACCATGTTTACAAATTCTGGTCCATTGTCACTGAATAATCTTTGCGGCACTCCGTGCCTTGGAATGATTTCCCTGCACAATGCTTTTGCCATCGTTATGGCATCTGCGTGTGCTGCAGGGAAAATTTCCACCCATCCTGAATATGGGCAAATCATCACCAAGCAATATTTCTGGCCTTCGCTTGGCATAAGGGAGATTAAATCCATCATCCAAAACTGGAACGGATATTCAGCTCCTGGGATCTTTCCCGGTTTTGATTTACACATCCCCTGTGGGTTGTTTCTGATGCAAATCAAACACTTTTTACAAACATTTTGTCAGTAAGTTGTATATCCGAATGCTGAAAACACTTGTCTGATTGGTCAACCATCCCTCCTTTTGAGACATGGGTTTTCCCATGACTCAATTCAGAAACCAAGTCAAATACATTTCTTGGAAGTACTGGCTTACCCTCTGGGCCCTCCCAGAGTCCAGTATCTTTGTTCAATTTACAGTTATGAATCTATCCCAGATTCTTTTTTTTGTGGTTCTAGTGTTTGTTTTTGCATATCCTGTTATTTTTCCAGATCCAAATCAATGTGTTGTTCTGTTCTATGTGGCACAACAGAGATTGTGTGTGACGCAGCTTTTTTTGCTGCTTCATCAGTCTTTTGCCCAGCATTACACCCAAATGTTTGAGTCAAGACCAAGGTCATGCATCCATTTCTGCTGAAATGGTTTACTTCCGTCTGTGTTTGCCAGCACTGCCGAGCCAACTAACGGTCGCTTTACTTTCGTAAAGGCTTCTTCCGCCTCAGGTGTCCATCGGACATTCTCCTGGGCTGTCATAGGCCTGGTGTATATGAGGTCAGTCAGTGGTTGGGTCAGTTCCACATAGTTACAGATCCATGCTCTGCAGTAATTTACCATTCCTAAAAATGACATCACTTGCTGTTTGGTTTGTAGTTTTGGTGCATTTAGGATGGCCGTTTTTCTACCATCCTCCAGGCGTTTACCGTTCTGGGAAATTAGATGGCCCAAATATTTTACCTCCGGTTTCCACAATTGCAGTTTGCCCTTGCTGAACTTGTGTTCTTGCTCTGCGAGGAAGTTTAGACACGCCAAAGTATCCTTTTTGCAGGTCTCCTTATCAGAGGGACAAATGAGAATGTAATCAACATACAACATAATTTGACTGCCCCCCTGCGGTTCGAATTTTGCCATATTTGCCGCCATCTCTTGTGAGAAAATGGTGGGCGATTCACAGAAACCTTGCGGGCACCGAGTGTAAGTCCATCTTTTTCCCTCGAATGCAAACCAAAACTGGCGTTCTTTTGCAACTGGTATCGAGAAGAATGCATTTGCCAGGTCAATCACCGAGAAGAACCCTGATTCTGGTCACAGGTCATTCAGCAGAGTATGTGGATCTGGAACTATGGGAGCTCTTGGACTGATCGCCTTGTTTACAGCTTGCAGGTCTTGCACCATCCTCCTGTTCCTCACTGACACACCCTCCCATATGCCCACCCCCATCCATTTTCTTGTTCCGCTTTCCCTCACGGATTTTTCTCTCAAAGTGGATGGCGTGAGTCTTTGCAGGGGCTAAGCCACCTGTTGCCCATGTTATCAGATGTTGTTTCACCAGCCTTGTTATCTCTAGTTTCATGCCAATTGGCTACTCGAGAGCAGTCGGCATGCGCTGCATAGACCTGTCTGAGCCTGTCCTGCAGTCCCCTTATCGGGCTCTAGTAGGGTCTGCAGCTGGTCCAGGAGGATCTTGATAAGGGACAACTTGGTTTTGGTGAGTGGGTTCCAGGCGCCCTGCACCTGACACCACTCAATGCCCAACATCACTCTCATACATGATTCCAATTCCACCAGATTTGGTCTGTAACTTTGTATCAATTGTCTGATACAATCTTCTGGTCCCTCTGTAGGGTGTCCATCACCTTTTTATATCTTGCTGGGTCCATGGTCTATAGACACACTGAGTCCAATGCATGGACTGTCAGTCGGACAGTTATCAGAATTTAATGATTTGCCGGGTGGCGCCAGCGGGTATATGGTTGGGTTGCCGAATCCGCCTTTCGGCAGTGTGGGGTATAAGTTACCCACTGGCCCAGCCGGAGACAGACTCGGAAGCAATTTAGGTACAGTCCCAGAATACGACGGTGGCATATTCTGGGAAGGGTTAACCCAAAAATCTCCTTAAGTGATCCGGGAAGAGGTCTTTACTCAGGAGTCCCAGACTCCCCCGTGCACGGTTTCAGGTTTGGTATTCAGTGAGAGTCGAAGTAAAGATCTTGGGATACCGGACGAGCCCCCAAGTTATGTTCGATGCAAATCTGCAATACAATAAAAGCTCTGCACAAGTGAGAGTTTAACAGCTTCATACAATATGCATATCAGGTCCAGCGCTTCCAACGCTGAGAACAATGCCTTATACTTCGTTACAACTTATATAAATATGCTGTTGCTGAGGAGAGTGGGGCAGTCCCTGTCTCCCTCCAGTCAGCAGCCAGCACATGCACCAAGAGAAACTATTCTAAGCTCAGGGGTTAATCCAGTGTGGTCCCCTCCTTCGTGGTTAGGTGGGCTCCTGTTTTTCTGCAAGCTCTTGATGATATTTGAAACAAATGTTTCTGATTCTCTTATCTTACTGGTATTCATGCCCTATGACACAAATTTGCTCACGTTGACACAGTTCAGTAGAAATTTCCAGTGGTAGACAGCTTCTCTCTGCACATTAGTAGAAGTGGGCACATATTAATGCTTTGCACAAATTACACAGCTAATGCCATCTGAGCTATATTTCGTGACCCAATTTAAATTTTCCAACAGTCTCACTCTGGATCAGCTCGATTTAAGCAACCATGAACTGCGCATATAAACCTGTGTTATCGCTGTATTTGTATCCTTTGTCGCTCACCTGAGATGTAAAAAAACTATATTTTTGGAGGAAAAATACATTGAGTTCCATGGCAAGGTTGCCCTCCACGAGTCATGGTCGCGTGGTTTGTGATGTGTATTAAAAACGATCTATAGGCCTTTAGGCATCATTTCGTAAAATGTGTTAATGTATCCCTAAGCTCCTCGTACTGTGGAATCACATTTGGAATCCCCATACCCTCTGAACTGCACAGCCTATTCTACTTCCATCCATGTGGACTTTCTAATTTACCTGCTAGTTTAACACCTGAACTGTCTCATTTCATAGGCCAGCGGATGGGCGTCCCCCAACAGCTCATCCTGAGATTTTTCTTTTCTCGCCACTGTTTGAGGGAGTTGTTTACCTCATATGCTATTTGAGGGCTTAGGGCTGATATTTCCTATTTTTTCTTCCCTTCTGTTACTTTGTAAAGTGTCTTTGGGACAGTCTGTTGTGAAAAGCGCTATACAAATACAATTGACTATTGAGTTGGTGATGTTCTATCAATAAATTAATACGTATGTCTTAAAATGTATGTCTTAACTAATTGATCAAGGCTAGCGACAGTCAACAAAGCAGAATTGTAGTTGACTGCAATACAGAAGACGAATTTGAAAACATACACAACGATAGACACAGGTTGAAGTGCTGTGGCACTTCACAGATTAGATCAATTTTCACAAGGGGTTGCCACATAAAAGGGCAAAACTATATGTTCATGCTCATTATTCATTTTCAGAGATTACAGAATGCACGATGTTCGTAAGTAATGAGAATGTATTTTTTATTTAAACATTTTAACGTTAACCATACAAAATATTGTAAAAAAAGAAGGTAGTGGAATAAAGTAAATGTTAAGAGTTATGTAAGAGTTATTATTGCTTAACTGGGTACATCTTAATTGGGTATTTTAGCCTGTACATTATCTTTACTATTCTTTCACTCTTGGGTTTCTTGTCTAGTCGAAGCACAACAAATTGGAGCCACTGATGGTCTGTGGCCATTCCCCTATGGAAGTATGTACCACAAGATTCATGAATCGAAATCTAATAGTCTATAATCATACGCGTTTTTAGTATGGAGTATATTTCAGCACACATTGGCACGCGCAGATTGTAATATGTTGTACCATAACTCGAAAATGACACCAGTGTTAACTGGTAATAAACCTAAATTGATTAGAATATGCTCACAAGTGGCAGCATTTAAATAAATTAAAAAATTCAAATAGAAATGGATATAGTCCTCTTATTTCAGGTTCAATCACTTCAGCGCTCTATACTTTTTAATGGGCTCATGACTGTTCTGTGGTTTGTACGGAAGCGATCGTTTGCTGAACAAAATGCAAATGCTCTGGAAACATGAGGCCACTAATTAACTCCACTATACCTTGAATTCGCTCATGTCTCATGGGAAGGGTTTAGGACGAGGGACCACGAAATAGACTGTGAAGTTTTCACTGAATAGTATTAACAGAGCTGTGAAGTCAGGGTGCCAATGGAGTATATGGTCAGGTCCAATCCTCTTGATGTTGTCGAGGAATAATCTGCAGCACCACGATGTTGCTGTCAAGTTCTCACTGTGATGTACCCACTGAAATAGTTAACATTTTATGGTTTTACCATAACTAAAGATGCCAACGGTGTTTAATATTGGATAATATAATCCACAATGGGTATTAACTGCACCACTGCTAAATTCTAACTGGTACCATTTTGTCTTGCCTTAAAGAAGCAAAAATGGACAAAGGCAACACTCAATAGAGTCCTGGAGAAGGAGAAGAAGGAGAAGGTGGAGGAGAGAAGGCGAGCGGAGGAACAGAAGATGAGGAAGGAACTGAAAAGAAAGATTGCTGAAAGAGGCAGGCAAGAAGAAGAGGAAAAAAGACACAAGAAGGAACTGGAAATAGCAGCAAAGGAGGGAGAGAGAATGAAGATGGAGGAGCAGAGAAAAAGACAAAAGCAGACGAAACAAGCGCAGGAGATGGAAAGAAAAGAGCAGGAGGAGAAGAACAGGCAGGTGAAGGAAAACCTGGTGAGAGAAAATGAAAGGAGGACTGATGAAGTGGAGAGAAGACAAATGGAGGCCAGAAAGCAGATAAAGAGGGAACAGGAAAAGAAGAAAAGCCTCGAAAGGAAAGAAAAGGAGAGGGCAGAGGAGAAATGGGACAAGAGTGAACTGTTTCTGTCTCCACATTGGAGTGAGGAGCTGACCGTTTCCTTCCCTGTACCTAGGAATACCATCAAGCTCCTGGGGGTGACCTTCCAGGCTGACGGAGGAGGGAGAACCAGCTGGGAGGGAGCCCTTCGCCACGTCCAAAATAAAATCAGGAGCTGGAGTGCACTGCCCTTGACCATGGCAGGTAAGATCCTTGTCCTGAAGGAAATTGTCCTACCCATTCTGCTCTATGTGGGGAGAGTGTTTTCCCCAGGCAAAGCCAGCGGAAAGCCACTGGGGCGACATGGCTCAGACAGTAAGAGCAGTCGTCTGGCAGTCGGAGGGTTGACGGTTCGATCCCCCGCCCGGGCTGTGTCGAAGTGTCCCCGAGCAAGACACCTAACCCCTAAATGCTCCTGACGAGCTGGTCGGCGCCTTGCATGGCAGCCAATCGCCGTTGGTGTGTGAGTGTGTCTATGAATGGGTGCATCAGAAGCATCAATTATACAGCGCTTTGGATAAAGGCGCTATATAAATGCCAACCATTTACCAAGCTAATCACCCGGATGGCTTTCCGCTTTGTCTGGGGGAATACCATGGAAAAGCTGAAACGCATCACCCTCCTCAAGGAGGAGCGGAATGGGGGGCAGGGGGTCCCAGACATCGTAACCATTATTATGGTGCAGGGTCTGGCCACCCTTGAACGCAGGGAAGGTGGGTAAGGCCTCTGGTACCTTTGCCAGGTACTATGCCACCCCCTTCCTCAGGGCAATGGGCTTGGGTGTGCTAGACCGTACCATACCCTATAGCTGGGACCCCCCCTCCATCTACCGAGCCCTGAAGGACTTTGCCTACAGGCCGGGTCTGCCCAAATTGTAATGCTCCCGAGGGGGGGGCCAGACCGGGACCTGCAAGTCCTCTGGGCAAATGTGACACACAAGTGTCTTACTAACAAACAAAAAGACACTGCCTGGATGACAGCCTATAGGTGTCTCCCCACTGGAACATTTATGTATCGCCAGCACTTAACCCTGACTGAACGCTGCCCCCACGGATGCACTGACTCAGAACACATCCACCACCTGTTCTGGGAGTGCTCTGTGGCCAGGCGGGTCTGGGGCCCTGTTTGTTCCTCTCCCTCCCTTAGCAGGTTCCTGCTGAGGTCCTCCCTGATGGCTGAGGGCATCCTCTACGGTCCGCCGAGGGGGTGCAAGACCACCGAGCTCCATCGTCAGTGGAGGATTATTAACACCATGAAGCAGGTCCGTTGGGAGACGAGGAACATCAAGGTCTACCAAAAGACATTTGTAGATCACTCTCCGAAGGAGGATCCAAAACCTCCTCCAAGACGGCGTGATGTTGGACATTCACATTAACAAGACCCTGGCGAGAGAGAAATGGGGGGTGGACCACTGGAAAGAACTGGTCATATAGTCCACCCCCCCTAAGAGGGGCAAGAGGTCCTCAACACCTGCACAACCTAAGCAAGACCCCTTTTTTCTTAACATCTCTGCCCGGTTTGGGATATCTTAAACTCACCATTTCTTGCTTTTTGTTTTGACCTGATTTTGTTAACATTTTAAATATTTAGTTTTTCAACTTTCTTACTAGGTTTCGTTTAAATAAGATCTGTGTCTTGTAGTTTCAAAATGAAAAGTGTCTGTATTTTTTTAAAATGATTATGTTGTGTTATTGAGTGTGTTTTAACATTTTTAAATTGTAAAGGACTTAAAAACCACTCTACTATATTAAACTATCTATTTGAAACAAAGGAGTACCTCCATTTATTTTTCTACTGACAATCGTACGGAGGAATATATTGAACTCTTTAAAAATTCTACAGAGAGGAAAAGAAAAGAAACACAGGAAGTGCAAAAAAGATTAGAGCAACGGAAAAGGACAGAGGAGACGAAAGAAAATCTGGAGAGGGAGAAGAAAATGAAAGAGAAAGTGGAGAAGATGAAGAGAGAGAAGGAAAGGAAAACTCAGGAGAAGGAGAGAAAAGCTATCAAATCCAAAAAAGTATCATTAGTGTTCTTCTGATAAAAAAAATTCTATTTATAAACAACTTTAATGAAAAAACTATCTGTACATTTCATGCAGGTTTCCTTTACATATATTTGATTCCGTTTTATTATTATTTTATTCGTTATTCTTGCACGTACATTTAGAAATTAGGAAAAAAAATAAAGTCAAGTATTGGGTTTCATTTTCTTTCATAAAATTTTTTTGATTAAAAAAAATCGATGTACACTTGTCTCTTTTCTCCTCATTTTTTGACTAGTTATATAGGTTTCCTTTATATAATTTTTTATTCTGTTTTTTATTCGTTATTCTTAGTTCAATGAAAAAAAGAAATTTAATTTATAAATTAACATACATTAACATAATTTCTCTATGATTAATATAGTAAACATACATGATTGTTGTGTGCCTCACTGCTTGAAATGTGTACGAATCATATATTGTTCTTACATGATTTTTGGCTTTTTAATGTAT